>NW_023269674.1:0-230057 GCF_004353265.1 Vitis riparia | reverse complement strand
CTAAATAGTTAGCAATATGAGCTTACCAAGGAGCGGCTTCAATCAACATGAGTGACTCCTCTGGAAAATCATCATTTATTGGCAGACTGTGGGAATTATATGCTATGGCTAGCCTCGACAGATGGTCGGCTACCACATTTTCCACTCCCTTATTATCTTTGATCTGAAGATTGAATTCTTGAAGCAAGAGAATCCATATGATCAACCTCGCTTTTGCATCTTGTTTAGTGAACAAATATTTTAAGGCTGAATGGTCAGTGAAAACCATAATGAAAGACCCTACCAAGTAAGCGCGGAATTTGTCTAAGGCAAAAACTACAGCCAGCAATTCTTTCTCAGTGGTTGTGTAGCTTTTTTGTGCTTCATTCAACGTTTTGCTTGCATAATAGATCACATAGGGCTTTCCATCTTCTCTTTGCCCAAGAACAGCTCCTATAGCAAAGTCACTGGCATCGCACATCACTTCAAATGGTAATTGCCAGTTGGGAGCTCTCACTATTGGAGCGGTTGTTAGCAATAACTTCAATTCTTCAAAACTCTGTTGACATCGATCATCCTATACAAATTTAGCATCCTTCACCAATAGCTCACAAAGAGGTCTTGCAAGTTTAGAGAAATCTTTGATGAACCTTCTACCCAGCATGGCCAAGGAATTGCCTTACTCCTTTGATAGTTGTTAGCGATGGCAACTTGACAATCAGTTCAACTTTTGCTTTGTCCACTTTAATGCCTTGACTGGAGATAATATGTCTAAGGACGATCCCTTGGGGTACCATGAAATGGCATTTCTCCCAGTTAAGCACCAAGTCTTTCTCAATGCATCAGTTCAGCACAGCTTCCAAATTGACTAAGCATTCGTCAAATGCACTTCCATATACAGTGATATCATCCATAAAGACTTCCATAATCCGCTCCACCATATCACTGAAAATGCTTAAAATGCATATTTGGGATGTTGTTGGTGCATTGCATAAGCCGAAAGGCATTCGTCTGTATGCATAAGTTTCAAATGGACAAGTGAAAGTGGTCTTCTCCTAATCTTCAACAGCAATTTCAATTTGAAAATACCCAGAGTAGCCATCCAAGAAACAGTAGAATGGATGGCCTGAGACCTTCTCAAGCACTTGATCAATAAACGGCAATGGGAAGTGGTTCTTCCTTGTTACAACATTCAACTTTCTATAATCAATACACACCCTCCAACCTGAAGTGAGGCGTGTAGAAACTTCCTCTCCCTTATCATTTTGCATCATTGTGATCCCTGATTTCTTTGGCACAACTTGCATAGGACTCACTCATGGGCTATCTGATATGGGGTAGATAATACCGGCTTGAAGTAACTTAAGCACCTCAGCTCGCACCACCTCTTGCATGTGAGGATTCAACCTTTGCTGGGGTTGACGAGTTGGCTTAGCTTCTTCTTCCATGTATATATGATGAGTGCAGACTAAAGAGCTGATCCCTTTCAAATCATAAATTTTCCACCCTATCGCCTTCTTACATCTCCTGAGGATTTCAAGTAGACAACCCTCATGAGTAGTGGTAAGAGATGAAGCAATAATAACGAGGCTCTCCTTATTCTCCTCTAGGTATGCATACTTCAACTCCGTGGGTAATGGCTTCAGAATAAGCTTTGGGGGCTCCTCCTTAACGGCTTCTTGTGTCTCCTCCTCATTGAATAAAAGGAGAATTTCTTCCCTCATCTTCAAATGAGGCAACGTAGCAAGCGAATCTAAGGGTTCAAGTAACCCTTCATCAAGATCCCCAAAATTCTTTCAAGTCTTCTAGCATTTTCTGATCACAATGCTCCTCCACTAAGTTTTTAATCATACATACCTCTTCTAGTCCTTCTTCTCCCGGATGGAATTGTTTATTGCACATATAGAAGATGTTGAGTTCCAACGTCATGTTGCCAAATGTAAGCTGCATGACTCCATTCCTCTTGTCAACTTGAACTAGGACATCTTCACTCATACCTCTTGGAACTTTCACAGATCTATCTACTGGAGATAGAGTGATTGATGTTGGCTTCAATTCTCCTAGTCCCAATTGCTTATAGATAGAGTAGGGTAGCAAATTCACACTTGCTTCCAAGTCCAACAAAGTTTTCTTCACACACGTCTCTCCAATCATCACTGATATGGTAGGACAGCCCAGATCTTTGTATTTCACTAGGGACTTGCACTGTATAATGCAACTTACTTGCTCAGTTAAGAAGGCTGTCTTACTCACATTCAACCCTCTTTTGATAATGCACAAATCCTTCAAGAATTTTGCATAAGTCAGAACTTGCTTGTTCATGTCTAGCAAAGGGATATTAACTTTCACTTGCCTCAACACTTCAAGAATTTCTGATGCGTTGTTGATTCCCCTTTGCCATGCAAAGCTTGAGGGAAAGGTGGAGGTAGGTGCTTCTTTATCACTTCTTCTTGGTTGATGGTCCTCTCCGATTTTTCATTCACCTTAGCTTCAAGGTCTTCCTTCGTTGTACTGTTTCCTTTCTTCTTTCCTTTGTTTTCCTCTCTCTTCTTTTTCTCTGCTTCAGAGTCTAGTTCTTTCTTTGGCTCTTGCTTTAGCTTGGGTATAGGCAGATCATCCTCTTTACCACTCCTTAGAGTGATCACTGCTCTGACTTCCCTCATCTGAGAAGATTCTCCCTCCTGAGCCTCCACTTCATGGATAACCTTTAGATTCCGATGAGGTTGAGAAGGGAATTTTCCTTTCTCTTGCACTATGTTGAGATTAGTAAGCCTTGAGATCTAATACTGGAGATTATCTATCTTCTGAGATAGATGATTGTGCTTCCTGTCCATCCTTCTATCTCTATTGCTCAATTCTTGCATGATATGAGCATTGGTGGATCTCTGGTCTGCAACAAAGTCTCCCACGACCTTGTTAAGATTTAGAACTGCTTGTTCAAGACTTGAGGCTTGCGGAGGTGCTTGGTCAGGTTACGTGTACTGAGGTGCCCTTGGCTTCCAAGAGAAATTCAGATGGTTCCTCCAATTTGAATTGTAGGTGTTGCTATACGGAGCATTATTATTGGGCTTGAACTGTCCAATAAAATTTGCTTGATCCCCAAACATTTCTCTCATAGCTGGCATCATAGGACACTCTTCCACCAAGTGCTCAAAAGATTGACAAATTGAACACGGCTTAGCTTGCATTGGTGTATCTGAAATGGCCTGCACTCCAAGTTATTCCATTCTTCTTCTTGCCAAAGTTGCATAATTTGCTTTCGTATTAGTACCTTCATTCAAAATATACATCCCAGCCTTAGCATTTGAAGCATTTGGTTGAGAATTCATTCTTCCCACTTCTCTGGCATTAGGCTCATCCCATCCTCTTGAAACTTCAGCTACATAACTCAAGAAATCCATGGCTTCCTCTGGATTCTTACTCATGAAGTCTCCTCCGCACATTGTTTCTAAGAGTTGCTTCATTGAGGAAGACATACCGTCATAAAAATAGCTCACCAATAGCCATGTATCAAAGCCATGGTGAGGACAAGCGTTGACAGCTTCCATGTATCTTTCCCAACATTCATTGAATTTCTCCTTCTTCTTAGCTGAGAAGTTTGAGATTTGCCTTTTCAAGCAGTTTGTTTTGTGGGTCGGGAAAAATTTCTTGAGAAATTCAACTTGCAAATCAGTCCAAGATCAAATACTCCTTGGCCTTAAAAAATTAAGCCAAACTTTGGCCTTGTCCTTTAAAGTGAAAGGAAATAGGTTAAGCCTCATCAAGTCGATTGAGCCCCTCCCTCTTGGAAAGTGTTGCAAACTTCTTCAAATTCCTTAATATGCTGGTAGGGATTCTCACAGTCCATCCCATGAAAAATAGGCAGAAGTGGCACAGTATGTGGTGGGATCACTAGTTGCTCTGTTGGTGGCACTATGCATGATGGTGCACTCATATGAGGCGGATGCATGCAGTCCCTCATGGATTGGTATGCGTTGAGATTTTCAATTGGAGCATGTTGACTATGCTGATCTTCAGGTATAGCTTCCATGACTTCCACTTCCAATTCTAACTCTATTTCGTGAGGTTTTTTTATTTTCACAAGTCTCGTATCCAATATGGCATACACAACTAGCAATATCTGAAACAAAAATAAAAACAAAGAAAACACAAGAAAAACAATTCTAGAAAGAAAGAAAATTATGTTTAAACAAAAACTAATAAAAAAAATAGAGATAAATAAAAGAAAATAAAAGGGAAAGTTAGTAAAGGAAAATAAAATTCACCAAACTTGTGATCAAGATCATAAGTATTCTAAAAAGATAACATCACTGCGAAGTGGCACCATTCCCGGCAATGGTGCCATTTGATTCATTTGCCTAGCTAGTGTCTTCTAATTCAGTCCTCAGACAGGAATAATAAAAAAAAAAAAATTAACCTATTTCACCATATACTAGGATAGCCTCAACTAGCATAGCATAGTGGCTCTAGGATCGTTCATTGGGATGGGTTTTCATTTCACACCTGATATTAATTTAAAGAATTGATTTAGTGCTTTTTCTTTTCTAAGTTAGCTTTAAAAGAAAACATAAACTTTGGTTTGAAAAGATTGGTTTTAAGCTAACCAAAAAATAGTAATTGAGTTTTAATTACAAAGAAAATGGTCTCTTGGATTTTCAGGTTACTAAGTCCAGGTCCCCTATACAAAAATGGAGATTTCTAGATCTTTTCTTGCATTGGGGATTTAACCTATAGTTATCCTCCTAACCGGTGTGTTACATTTGCTTCTCATTAATGGTTTCAATGCTAATTCCCTCTCACTAATACATCTTGCACTGGATCGTGCCTCTCACCTAGCATTTGCCATTCAAGGTGATCCTTAACCTTGGATTACCCTTCACAAGCTCGCAAGAGATAACTAATGGATGTTGCCTTAGAGTCCAAAAGCTTACTAAGTGTTGGCTATTTTAGAAAATCCTACCTTTAAACCACCTACCAGAGGCTCGCAAGAGATAAACTAGTGTAACTCAATGGATGGAGTCCACTTGCCTTACCAAGTGTTGGCCCAGGTGATTTTAAGGCATTTTTTAAGTTAACTAAAAATATAAAAACCATTAATGGGTCACAACTTCCTCTTCATTAAAAACTGACACAAGGAAAACTGTTACCTTTGTATTCGGGTCCCTTACCTAGCTCCCTTCAATCCAAGAAACAAAAAGAGCCTAGCCACTCATCCTCTGAGAAAACATCTTTAGATGTTGTTTGGCTAGAATGAAAAATACAATCAAAACAAGAAGGTAAGGTAGAGCAACGCTCTGTATATTTCTTACTAAAAACATGTACAAGTGATCCCCTCTCCAATGTTTTCCCCTCTTCACAGAGACAAAAGATATCAAAGATGGTTTTGAGATATGAAAAAAATGTATCGGGGATTGTCTCCGAGGATCTTTTTTACAAGGAGATATCTTAGGATATATAAAGAGAGATATTTTCAATCTCTTAATTATATATTCTAAATATCCTAAAAGATCTTCAACTGATTACAAAGAGAGAACTGATAAATTACACCAAATATCTTAAGGTAAAAAAAATCTAAAAAAGGCGGTGTAAAATATCTAGCTATTACATTTTCGCATTGCAGACAGGTGGTGCGAAGAATTTTGCATTGGAGAAAGTCAGTGTGGAAATTTCTGCATTGGGAAAGTGTGCTGCTAAAATCTTTGCATTCAGAAATGTCAGCGCAAAGTCAATGCGAAAATTTTCGCATCAGGAAATGTCAAAGCGAAATTCCTCCTCAACTTTGTGTAGACACCTTCAAATGGCCATAACTTCCTCGTTTCAGCTCCAAATTGCACACCGTTTATAGAATTGGACTCCTGGCTTCTCAAGCTTCGAAATGATATACAACATGTAAAAATTAGACTCCAGAAAGTGCTCCAAATTTGCCTTACAACTTCTATCCTTTGAATTTCGCATAGCATGTGAAGATTTCGCATCACCATGCAAAATTGCTTCATGATGGATTTCTCTCTCTGATCCTCTTCCTTGTATCTCTTGATTGGCTTGTAAACTCATTTCCAAGGGTTGCACAAAGTTCTCCCTCATTCTTAGCTTTCTTCAATGATAAAAAAAGCTATCAAAAACACCAAAACTAGCTAAAAATTGATTAAAAACATATGCAAAGGTCCTTAATGTGCCAATTGAGTTAAAAGGTATTAATTACTACTCAAAAGTGTTTAAAAGAGTTTAAACAAGCTATAAAAATGCACTTTTTAAGTAGTAATCAATGACTTGCAATTTTGTAACCTCAGGTCTCTAGATGTCATAAACAACTCAAGGTTGTGGATGATATGAATGATTCTTGGTCATAAGCCTATGGCTCTAAATGATATGAATAGCTTAGGTATGTGGATAACATGAATGACTTCAAGCCATGAGCTCAAGACTTAGATGTAATGAACAACTCAAGATTGTCATTGACATGAACAACTTCAAGTCATGACCTCCGCACTCTAGATGCTATGAACAACTCAAGGTTGTGGATGACATGAGCTCCTCTGCGTCGTTAGCTCAGAGATTTGGATGTTATGAACAACTCAAGGTTGTGGATGATATGAACGACTTATGATCCCATGAGTTTTGACCTTTAGATGGTAAAAATAACTCAAGGGTGTGGATGCTATGAACGATTCTTGGTCGTGAGACCATGGCTCTAAAATGATATGATTAACACAAGCTTATCGTTGACATGAATGACTCTAGGTTATGAGCTCAAGGCTTTAGATGCTATGAATAGCTTAGGGAGGGTTGTGGATGACATGAACGACTTCAGGTCATGAGTTTAGGGCTCAAGATGTTATGAACAACTCATGGTTGTGAATGATATGAACAACTCCAAGTCATGTGCTTAGGAATCTAGATACTTTGAACAACTCTGGGTTGTGGTGGACATGAATGTCTCCGGGTTATGAGCTTAGGACTCAATGTGCTATGAATAACTCACAACCTTAGATGACATGAATAGAACAAGCCTGTGGATGACATGAACAACTCTTCGTCATGAGCTTAGGGCTCTAGATGCTATGAACAAGTCAAGGCTTTGGATGATATGTGCTACTCTAAGTCGTGAACTCAAGACTATGGATGCTTTGAACAACTCAACATTATCGACTATATGAATGACTTAGGATCCAATGAGCTTAAGCCTTTAGATGCAATGAGCAGCTTGGGGTTGTGGATGATATGAATGATTTTGTATCATGAGTTGAGAGTTGTGGATGACATGAACAACTTTTGGTCAAGAGCTCATGGTTCTATATACTATGAACAAATCAAGGTTGTGGATGACATGAGCTCCTCTGGGTCGTTAGCTCAGAGCTTTGGATGTTATGAACAACTCAAGGTTGTGGATGATATGAACGACTTGTGATCCCATGAGTTTTGACCTTTAGATGGTAAAAATAACTCAAGGGTGTGGATGCTATGAACGATTCTTGGTCGTGAGACCATGGCTCTAAAATGATATGATTAACACAAGCTTATCGTTGACATGAATGACTCTAGGTTATGAGCTCAAGGCTTTAGATGCTATGAATAGCTTAGGGAGGGTTGTGGATGACATGAACGACTTCAGGTCATGAGTTTAGGGCTCAAGATGTTATGAACAACTCATGGTTGTGAATGATATGAACAACTCCAAGTCATGTGCTTAGGAATCTAGATACTATGAACAACTCTGGGTTGTGGTGGACATGAATGTCTCCGGGTTATGAGCTTAGGACTCAATGTGCTATGAATAACTCACAACTTTAGATGACATGAATAGAACAAACCTGTGGATGACATGAACAACTCTTCGTCATGAGCTTAGGGCTCTAGATGCTATGAACAAGTCAAGGCTTTGGATGATATGTGCTACTCTAAGTCGTGAACTCAAGACTATGGATGCTTTGAACAACTCAACATTATCGACTATATGAATGACTTAGGATCCAATGAGCTTAAGCCTTTAGATGCAATGAGCAGCTTGGGGTTGTGGATGATATGAATGATTTTGTATCATGAGTTGAGAGTTGTGGATGACATGAACAACTTTTGGTCAAGAGCTCATGGTTCTATATACTATGAACAAATCAAGGTTGTGGATGACATGAGCTCCTCTAGGTCGTTAGCTCAGAGCTTTGGATGTTATGAACAACTCAAGGTTGTGGATGATATGAACGACTTGTGATCCCATGAGTTTTGACCTTTAGATGGTAAAAATAACTCAAGGGTGTGGATGCTATGAACGATTCTTGGTCGTGAGACCATGGCTCTAAAATGATATGATTAACACAAGCTTATCGTTGACATGAATGACTCTGGGTTATGAGCTCAAGGCTTTAGATGCTATGAATAGCTTAGGGAGGGTTGTGGATGACATGAACGACTTCAGGTCATGAGTTTAGGGCTCAAGATGTTATGAACAACTCATGGTTGTGAATGACATGAACAACTCCAAGTCATGTGCTTAGGAATCTAGATACTATGAACAACTCTGGGTTGTGGTGGACATGAATGTCTCTGGGTTATGAGCTTAGGACTCAATGTGCTATGAATAACTCACAACTTTAGATGACATGAATAGAACAAGCCTGTGGATGACATGAACAACTCTTCGTCATGAGCTTAGGGCTCTAGATGCTATGAACAAGTCAAGGCTTTGGATGATATGTGCTACTCTAAGTCGTGAACTCAAGACTATGGATGCTTTGAACAACTCAACATTATTGACTATATGAATGACTTAGGATCCAATGAGCTTAAGCCTTTAGATGCAATGAGCAGCTTGGGGTTGTGGATGATATGAATGATTTTGTATCATGAGTTGAGAGTTGTGGATGACATGAACAACTTTTGGTCAAGAGCTCATGGTTCTATATACTATGAACAAATCAAGGTTGTGGTTAATGATTACTACTCAAAAAGTGTTATTTGATAGCTTGTGATTAACTCTTTTAAACACTTTTGAGTAGTAGTTATTAACTTTTAACTCAATTAACATATTAAGGACCTTTGCAATCATTTCTAATCAAATTGTGTAAGTTTCGGTGTTTTTGTTAGTAAGTTGATCACCAAAGCAATCCAAGATTGAGGAGAGTTCTTTGGAATCCATGGAAAAGCAATGGAAAGCTTATAAACATGAAGAATCAAAGCTTTGAAGCTTTAAAGTCCTTTGCCATAAGCAAATCCGGAATGCAAGGAGGGGAAGCAAAGAGAATCTATCATGAAGCATTCTAGAGGACAGTCACTGTCAGCCACTTTTGGAGCACTTTCTGGATCTCAATTTATGCATACTATATGTCCTTTTGAAGCTTGGAAAGTTAGCAATCGAATGCTTTAAACAGTGCATCATTCGGAGTTGAAATGAAGGAGTTACAGCTATTGGAAGCCGATCACTCCAAGTTGAAGGCAAATTTTGTAGGGCTGCGAAATCAGCCTTTGACTGCGAAATCACAAGAGGATGGCTGTGAAATCAGCCTTTGGCTGTGAAATGGTGTCTTTCATGCTGCGAAAATTTGCAGCCATCCTGCACGGCTGCGAAATTCTCCTGAAGCTTCCCGATATTCGCAATCGACATTTTGAGATTTTTTTGCTTTATATATTTGATGTCTAAATCCCCAAACTCTCCTTGTAATCCACCTATCATAGGATTCCTTAATCTTTAAGCAAGAACAAAGGGTAAATAACCCCATATATAATGCTTGTAAATTTCCATTACAAAAAACGGGAAGCTTGTTCTGAGAACTTTGTATAGTTTTGCAAGGAAGTAAAATACAGGGCCTTTGCTCTGCCTTACCTTCTCGTTTTGATTGTATATATTTATTTACTTTTTCTTACTAGCCAAACAAGCTCTGAGGATGATTCCTTAGAGAATGAGTGGCTAGGCATTTAGTTCCTTGGAGCTAAGGTTGCCGGGAAAGGCCCCAAATGCAAGAATTGGTAGTTTTGTTGTTTCAGCCATTAATGAAGAGAAAGTGTGACCCATTAATGATTTCTATGTTTTTAGTTAACTTAAAACACTTTTAATTCACCTGAGCCAACACTTGGTACGGCAAGTGATCTCCGTCCATGGAGATGCACTAGTTTACCTCTTACGAGCTTTTGGGAGGTGACTTGAAGGTAGGATTTTCTAGAATTGCCAACACTTGGTAAGCTTTTGGACTCCAAGGAGACATCCATTAGTTATCTCTTGTGAGCTTGAGAAGGGAAGTCCAAGGTTAATGATCACCTTTAATGGCAAATGTTAGGTGAGAGGCACGAGCCATTGCAAGTTGCATCAGTGAGAGGAAATTAGTGCTGAAATCCACTAAAGGGAAGCATCTGTACAACACCAGTTATAGAACTAACTATATGTTAATTCTCTAATGCGAGGAAAAGAACTAAGTGACTGGAGCTCTGTTTTTGCATGAGGAGCCTCCCCTATGAACCTAAAACACCAAGGAATGTTTTTCTTCATAAGTAATTTCCATTACTTTCTTTTTAGTTAGCTTAAAACAAAACATTTTTCAGCCAAAGTTTATGTTTTCTTTTTAAGCTAACCTTGAAATGAAAAAGCACCAATTTAACTTTGAATTGGTATTAGTTGTGAGTTGAAAACCCTTCCCAGTGAACGATCCTAGTGCCACTATGTTATATTAGCTAAAGCTATCCTAATGCATGGTGATATAGGTTATAAATTTTGTTGATTACTCACTCAATCAAGGAACACCAGCTGGACATGAATCAGCTGAGACACCAATTGGGAACCACGAATCAAATGGCGTCGTTGCCGGGGAAGGTACCAACTTCACAGTGATATTATGTCAGCATACTTGTGATTTTCATCACAAGTTTGGTGAATTTTCTTTCATTTTACTAACTCTTTTAATTATTTCTTTTACTTGTTCATATTCTAACGTAGCTTTTAATTTAATTTTAGTTAATCTAAGTCCTTTTGGTAGTCTTGTTTTTTTTGTTTTCCTATGTTTTTGTTTTGCTCTGTTTTTTTTTTTTTTTTTCTTTGTTACAGTTGATACTAGTTGTGTATGCCAAATTGGATACGAGATAGTGGAGGAAGGCTTGTTAAACGTGAAACACCTCATAACAAGAAATTGGAATTGAGCTTGAATATCATGGAAACTACATCTGAAGATCAGTATAGTCACCATGGTCATCAGGACAATCCCAATGAATTCAGATCAATGAGGGACCGCATGCATCCACCTCGTATGAGTGCACCATCATATATAGTGCCCCCTATAGAGCAGCTAGTGATCAGACCCCATATTGTTCCACTTCTACCAACTTTCCATGGAATGGAAAGTGAGAATCCCTATGCACATATCAAGGAATTTGAAGATGTTTGTAATACATTCCAAGAGGGAGGAGCTTCAATTGACTTGATAAGGCTTAATCGACTGATTTACAAGCTGAATTCCTCAAAAAGTTTTTTCCTACTCATAGAACAAATGGCTTGAAAAGGCAAATTTCAAACTTCTTAGCTAAATAGAATGAGAAATTCTATGAGTGTAGGGAAAGATACATTGAAGCCATTAATGCTTGTCCTCGTAATGGTTTTGATACATGGTTGTTGGTGAGTTATTTCTATGATGGGATGTCTTCCTCAATGAAGCAACTCCTCAAAACAATGTGTGGAGGGGATTTCATGAGTAAGAATCCTGAGGAAGCTATGGATTTCTTAAGTTATGTAGCTGAAGTCTCAAGGGGATGGGGTGAACTGAATAGAGGATAAGTGGGGAAAATGAAGTCTCAACCAAATGCTTTTCATGCTAAGGCTGGGATGTACACCTTGAATGAAGATGTTGATATGAAAGCAAAATTTGCAGCTATGACAAGAAGATTGGAGGAGCTAGAACTTAAAAAGATGCATGAAGTGCAAGCTGTTGCTGAAACACCAGTGCAAGTATAGCCATGTTTTATTTGTCAATCTTATGAACACTTAGTGGAGGAGTGCCCTACAATTCTAGTTGCTGGAGAAATGTTTGGAGATCAAGCAAATGTCATTTGACAATTCAAGCCTAATAGCAATGCTTCGTAGGGCAATACTTACAACTCAAGTTAGAGGAATCATTTGAATTTTTTATGGAAACCAAGAGCACCTCAGTACCAATAGCCGGCTCAACCATCTTAACAGGATTCAAGTCTTAAACAAGCAATAGTGAATCTCAGCAAGATTGTGGGAGATTTTGTTGGAGACCAAAAATCTATCAATGCTCAACTCAGTCAAAGAATTGACAGTGTAGAGAATACCTTGAATAAAAGGATAGATGGGATGCAAAATGACTTATCTCAGAAGATAGATAATCTCCAGTACTCAATCTCAAGGCTCACTAATTTGAACACAGTGCAAGAGAAGGGTAGATTTCCTTCTCAACCTCACCAAAACCCAAAGGTATCCATGAAGTGGAAACTCATGAGGGAGAATCTTCACAGGTGAGAGATGTCAAAGCCTTGATCACTCTAAGGGGTGGTAAAAAGGTTGAGTCACCAACACCCAAGCCACATGTTGAAGGGGAAGAAGAAGAAGAGACAAAGAAGAGGGAGGAAATCAAAGGAAAGAAGAAAGATATCAGTGAAGGGACAGAGGACCATGATTCAACAGTGAATGTAAATCCGGAGAAAGAGCTTATTAAGGAAGAACTGATGAAGAAACACACATCTCCACCTCTTCCTCAAGCTTTGCATGGGAAAAAGGGGATCAGAAATGCATCAGAAATCCTTGAAGTATTGAGGCAAGTGAAAGTCAATATTCCATTACTGGATATGATTAAGCAAGTTCCAACATATGCAAAATTCCTAAAGGACCCGTGTACTATCAAAAGAGGGTTGAATGTGAATAAGAAAGCCTTCTTGACTGAGCAAGTAAGTGTCATCATACAATGCAAGTCTCCCTTGAAGTACAAAGATTCGGGATGTCCAACCATTTCAGTCATGATTGGAGGAAAGGTAGTGGAAAAAGCTTTGTTAGACTTGGGAGCAAGTGTGAATTTGCTACCATACTCTGCCTACAAGCAATTGGGACTTAGTGAATTGAAGCCAACATCAATCACTCTATCTTTAGCTGATAGATCAGTGAAAGTTCCAAGGGGGATAATTGAAGATGTCTTAGTTCTAGTTGATGATTTCTACTATCCAGTAGATTTTGTTGTTCTTGATACTGATCCCTTTGTTAAAGAAGCTAATTATGTTCCTATCATCCTTGGAAGGCCATTTCTTGCTACCTCAAATGCAATCATCAAATGTAGGAATGGACTTATGCAACTCACTTTTGGCAACATGACACTTGAGCTTAATATCTTTTATATGTCTAAGAAGCTAATCACTCCAGAAGAAGAAGAAGGTCCAGAAGAGGTATGCATTATTGACACTCCAGTGGAGGAGCATTGTAATTAGAATATGTAAGACAAGTTGAATGAAAGTCTTGAGGATCTTGAAGAAGGGTTGTCTGAACCCGCTGATGTGCTTACTACTCTACAAGGTTGGAGGAGGAAAGAAGAGATTCTACTTTTATTCAATAAAGAGGAGGCACAAGAAGCTGTTAAGGAAGAGATCCCAAAGCTCAATTTGAAACCTCTGCCCATGGAGTTGAAATACATGTACATTGGTCATTTTCTTCCAGGTACGTATATTTTAACTCCATGGGCAGAGGTCTCAAATTGAGCTTCGGGAAATCTTCTTTTACATCATCTTGTCCCTCCTCTTTATCGAATAAAGTTAGGATCTCTTCTTTCCTCCTCCAACCTTGTAGAGTAGTAAGGATATCAGGGGGTTCAGACAACCCTTCTTTAAGATCCTCAAGACTTTCATTCAACTTGTCTTGCATATTCTGATCACAATGCTCCTCCACTAGAGTGTCAATAATGCATACCTCTTCTGGACCTTCTTCTTCTTCTTCCGGAGTAATTAGCTTCTTTGACATATGAAAGATATTAAGCTCAAGTGTCATGTTGCCAAAAGTGAGTTGCATAAGTCCATTCATACAAATGCATTTGAAGTAGCAAGAAATGGCCTTCCAAGGATGATAGGAACATAATTAGCTTTCTGAACTAAAGGATCAGTATCAAGAACAACAAAATCTACTGGATAGTAGAAATTATCAACTTGAACTAAAACATCCTCAATTATCCCCCTTGGAATTTTCACTGACCTATCAGCTAAAGATAGAGTGATTGATGTTGGCTTTAATTCACCAAGTCCCAATTGCTTATAAATAGAGTATGGTAACAAATTCACACTTGCTCCCAAATCTAACAAAACTTTTTCCACTACCTTTCCTCCAATCATAACTGAAATGGTAGGACATCCCGGATCTTTGTACTTCAAAGGAGATTTACATTGTATGATGGCACTCACTTGCTCAATCAAGAAGGCTTTCTTATTCACATTCAACCCTCTTTTGATAGTGCACAGGTCCTTTAGGAACTTTGCATATGTTGGAACTTGCTTAATCATGTCCAGCAATGGAATGTTGACCTTCACTTGCCTCAATACTTCAAGGATTTCTAATGTATTTCTGATCCCCTTTTTCCCATGCAAAGCTTGAGGAAAAGGTGGAGATGTGCGTTTCTTCGTCAATTATTCCTTAATAAGCTCTTTCTCCAGATTTGCATTCACTGTTGAATCACGGTCCTCATTCCCTTCACTGATATCTTTCTTCTTTCCTTTCATTTCCTCCCTCTTCTTTGTCTCTTCTTCTTCCTTCTCTTCAACATATAGCTTGGGTGTTGGTGACTCAACCTTTTTATCACTCCTTAGAGTGATCAAGGCTTTAACATCTCTCACCTGTGAAGATTCTCCCTCATGAGTTCCACTTCGTGGATACCCTTGGGGTTTTGGTGAGGTTGAGAAGGAAATCTACCCTTCTCTTGCACTGTGTTCAAATTAGTGAGCCTTGAGATTGAGTATTGGAGATTATCTATCTTCTGAGATAAGTCTTTTTGCATCCCATCCATCATTTTATTCAAAGTATTCTCTACACTGTCAATTCTTTGACTAAGTTGAGAGTTGATGGATTTTTGGTTTCCAACAAAATCTCCCATAACCTTGCTGAGATTCACTATTGCTTGTTCAAGACTTGAAGCTTGTTGGGATGGTTGAGATGTTGAGCCGGTTGTTGGTACTGAGGTGCTCTTGGCTTCCATGAAAAATTTGGATGATTCCTCCAACTTGAGTTGTAAGTATTGCCATACGAAGCATTGCTATTGGGCTTGAATTGTCCAATAACATTTTCTTGTTCTCCAAACATTTCTCTAGCAACTGGAATTGTAGGGCACTCCTCCACCAAGTGTTCATAAGATTGACAAATAGAACATGGCTTTACTTGCACTGGTGTTTCAACAACAGCTTGCACTTCATGCATCTTTTTCAGTTCTAGCTCCTCCACTCTTCTTGTCATAGCTACAAATTTTGCTTTCATATCAACATCTTCATTCAAGGTGTACATCCTAGCCTTAGCATGAAGAGCATTTGGTTGAGACTTCATCTTTCCCACTTCTCCTCTATGCGGTTCATCCCATCCCCTTGAGACTTCAGCTACATAACTTAAGAAATCCATAGCTTCCCCAGGATTCTTACTCATGAAATCCCCTCCACACATTGTTTCGAGGAGTTGCTTCATTAAGGAAGACATCCCATCATAGAAATAACTCACCAACAGCCTTGTATCAAAGCCATGGTGAGGACAAGCATTAATGGCTTCCATGTATCTTTCCCAACACTCATAGAATTTCTCATTCTCTTTAGCTGAGAAGTTTGAAATTTGCCTTTTCAAGCCATTTTTTCTATGAGTAGGAAAGAACTTCTTGAGGAATTCAGCTTGTAAATTAGTCTAAGTACGGATACTCCTTGGCCTTAAAGAATTAAGCCAAATCTTGGCCTTATCCTTTAAAGTAAAAGGAAATAGTTTAAGCCTCATCAGATTGATAGAAGCTCCTCCCTCTCGGAAAGTATTACAAACATCTTCAAATTCCTTGATATAGGCATAGGGATTCTCACTTTCCATTCCACGGAAAGTTGGTAGAAGTGGCACAATATGGGGTCTGATCACTAGCTGCTCTGTAGGAGGCACTATACATGATGGTGCACTCATACGAGGTGGATGCATGCGATCCCTCATTGATCTGAATTCATTGGGATTGTCCTGATGACCATGGTGACTATGCTGATCCTCAGGTGTAGTTTCCATGATGTTCAAGCCCAATTCCAACTCCTTGTTATGAGGTGTTTCAAGTTTAACAAGCCTTCCTCCACTATCTCATATCCACTTCGGCATACACAACTAGTATCAACTGTAACAAAAAAACAAAAATAGAGGAAAACAAAAACAAAGCTACCAAGAAGAGTTTGATTAACTAAAACTAAATTAATAGCTATGCTAGAATATAAACGAGTAAAAGAAGCAACTAAAAGAGTTAGTATAATAACGGAAAACTCACCAAACTTGTGATGAAAACCACAAGTATACTGAAATAATATCACTATGAAGTTGGCACCTTCCCCGGGAGCGGCGCCATTTGATTCGTTCCCAATTGGTGTCTCAGTTGATTCATGTCCAACTGGTGCTCTTTGATTGAGAGAGTAATCAACAAAATTTATAACCTATATCACCATGCATTAGGATAGCTTTAGCTAATATAGCATAGTGGCTCTAGGATCGTTCTCTGCGAAGGGTTTTCAACTCACAACTGATACCAATTCAAAGTTAAATTGGTGCTTTTTCATTTCAAGGTTAGCTTAAGAAATAAAACACAAACTTTAGTTATATGAGGTTTTGTTTCAAGCTAACTAAAAACAAAGTAATGGAAATTACTTATGAAGAAAAACATTCCTTGGAGGTTTGGGTTCACAGGGGAGGTTCCTTATGCAAAAATAGAGCTCCAGTCATTTGGTTCATTTCCTCGCATTAGAGAATTAACATATAGTCATTTCTCTAACCGGTGTTGTACAGATGTATCCTTTAAATGGATTTCAGCTCTAATTCCCTCTCACTGATGCAACTTGCAATGGCTCGTGCCTCTCACCTAGCATTTGCCATTCAAGGTGATCTTTAACTTTGGACTTCCCTTCTCAAGCTCGCAAGAGATAACTAATGGATGTCTCCTTGGAGTCCAAAAGCTTAATAAGTGTTGGCAATTCTAGAAAATCCTACCTTCACGTCACTTCCCAAAAGCTCGCAAGAGGTAAACTAGTGCATCTCCATGGACGGAGATCACTTGCCTTACCAAGTGTTGGCTCAAGTGAATTGAAGGTGTTTTAAGTTCACTAAAAACATAGAAATCATTAAAGGATCACACTTTATCTTCATTAATGGCTGAAACCACAAAGCTACCAATTCTTGTACTTGGAACCTTTCCCGGCAACCTTAGCTCCAAGGAACTAAAAGTCTAGCCACTCATTCTCTGAGGAAACTTCCTTAGAGCTTGTTTGGCTAGTAAGAAAAATTAAATGAATATAAACAATCAAAACAAGTAGGTAAGGTAGAGCAAAGGCTCTGTATTTTACTTCCTTGCAAAACTGTACAAAGCGTCTGAAAACAAGCTTCCCCGTGCCACCTCCTTTTTTAAAGAAAATTACAACTATCTATATGGGGTTATTCACCCTTTGTTCTTACTTAAAGACCAAGGAATCCTATGATAGGTGGGTTACAAGGAGATTTTGGGGATTTAGACATCAAATATCTAAAGAAAAATATCTCAAACTGTCGGTCGCACATATCGGGAAGCTTCAGGAGAACACCGCGGCACTGTACAAAATGGCTATGAAATGGATCCGGCGAATCACGAGTGTCTAAAGAGCCAAGCTATCCGAGGAATCTGAATTGCCGGTTGCGGATGCTCTCTGGGTAAGCACTATCAAAGGATCCGAACATGTCTGATCGGGGAAGTTGAAACGCCCTCCTCTCCCATCCGGCGTCAAGCGTCGGATGTGAAATATCCGAAGAAGGTGGAACATTGGCTGGACAGAATTCTTCCCCGGGTGGAATGAGCTATGTCACACGTCGCAAGGGGGACTGTATGCGTGTCCAAGGTGTAGGGACCCCTTCCCCTGATGACGTGGAGCGCACATCGCTATCCGAAGCAACTCCATCCGGATTCCCCAAGAGGACACATGGCGCGCTCCCCTATCCGGACTCCCTCAGGGAGAAAGGATCCCACTCTCCTTGCATTCCGGATTTGCTTATGGCAAAGGACTTCAAAGCTTCGATTCTTCATGTTTCTGAGCTTTCCAAAGAACTTTTCTCAATTTTGGATTGCTTTGGTGATCAAAAAGCTATCAAAACACCAAAACTTAACACAATTTGATTATAATTGATTGCAAGGGTCCTTAATATGTTAATTAGGTTAAAAGGTGATAACTACTACTCAAAAGTGTTTAAAAGAGTTAATTACAAGCTATGAAATAGCACTTTTTGAGTAGTAATCACAGGTATTGGCCATTCAAGGTGATCCTAACCTTGGATTACCCTTCAAAGGCTTGTAAGAGATAACTAATGGATCTCCATGGAGTCCGAAAAGCTTACCAAGTATTGGCTATTCTAGGTAATCCTACCTTTAAAACACCTCCCAGAGGCTCATAAGAGATAACTAATGGATCTCTAGGGAGTCCGAAAAACTTACCAAGTATTGGCCCAGGTGATTTTAAGGGATTTTAAGTTAAACCTTAAAATAAAAATCATTAACAGTTAACAACTCTCGTCATTTAAAGCAAGGAAAACTCCCACCTTTGTATCCAAATCCCTTACCTAGCTTCCTTCAGTTCAAGAAACGAAAAACCTAGCCACTCATCCTCTGAGAAAACATCCTCAGAGGTTATTTGGCTAGAAAGAAAAATAAAAACTAAATTAGTATGTAAGGCAAAGCAAAAGCTCTGTGTATTTCTTACTAGAAAAAATTACAAGTGTTCTCTGGAATTTCTTTCGAGATATTACAAAAGAGATATTTTAAGACATATATAGAGAGATATTTGTAACCCCTCATTTTGATATCCTAAATATCTAAAAATATCTTTAGCTTATTATAAGTAGAAAATAGGTAATTACACAAAATGTCTCGAGATAAAAATCTAACGGAGTCGGTGCAAAAATATCTGAAAATTACACAGGAGGATTTTCGCAAGGCTTGCGAAATTTCGCACAAGGTGCGAACTTCATTTTCCTTAGCTTTGGTTTCACAAGGCTTGTGAAATTTTGCAAGGTGAGTAATTCATTTTTTCACAGTCTTGCTCTCTGTTTTGCAGCTTGTGTCCATTTTTCGAGAGTGAATTGATTCATCCCCAATTGGTGTCTTAGTTGATTCATGTCCTCTCAATGGTCCCTAACAATGGTGCCATTTGATTCGTGTCCAGTTGGTGTTCCTTGATTGTGGTCCTCATAAGGGAGTAATCAATAAAATTTATAACTTATATCACCATGCATTAGGATAGCTTTAGCTAATATAGCATAGTTGCTCTAGGATCGTTCACTGGGAAGAGTTTTCAACTTACAACTGATACCAATTCAAAGTTGAATTGGTGCTTTTTCATTTCAAGGTTAGCTTAAGAAGAAAACATAAACTTTGGTTGAAAAAGGATTTGTTTTAAGCTAACTAAAAAGAAAGTAATGGAAATTACTTATGAAGAAAAGCATTCCTTGGAGTTTTAGGTTCACAGGGGAGGCTCCTCATGCAAAAACAGGGCTCCGGTCAGTTGAATCTTTTCCTCGCATTAGAGAATTAACATATAGTTAATTCTCTAACCGGTGTTGTACGGATGCTTCCCTTTAATGGATTTCAACACTAATTTCCTCTCACTGATGTAACTTGCAATGGATCGTGCCTCTCACCTAGCATTTGCCATTCAAGTTGATCATTAACCTCGGACTTCCCGTCTGAAGCTCGTAAGAGATAACTAATGGATGTCTCCTTAGAGTCCAAAAGCTTACCAAGTGTTGGCAATTCTAGAAAATCCTATTCAAGTCACCTCCCAAAAGCTCACAAGAGATAAACTAGTGCATCTCCATGGTCGGAGATCACTTGCCTTACCAAGTGTTTGCTTAGGTGAATTGAAGGTGTTTTAAGTTAACTAAAAACATATAAATCATTAATGGGTCACACTTTCTCTTCATTAATGGCTGAAACAACAAAACTACCAATTCTTGCATTTGGGGCCTTACCCGACAACCTTAGCTCCAAGGAACTAAAAGCCTAGCCACTCATTCTCTGAGGAAACATCCTCAAAGTTTGTTTGGCTAGTGAGAAAAAAATATAAATACAGTACAATCAAATTGAGTAGGTAAAGTAGAGCAAAAGCTCTGTATTTTACTTCCTTCAAAAACTATACAAAGGATGTCTATGAGAACAAGCTCCTCGACTCCTATCTATAATAGAAATTACAAACATTCAATAAGAGGCTATTTACCCTTTGTTCTTGCTTAAAGACTAAGGAATCCTATGATAGATGGATTACAAGGAGAGTTTGGGGATTTAGACATCAAATATCTAAAGCAAAAAAATCTTAAAATGTCGATCACAAATATCAGGAAGCTTCAGGAGAATTTCGCAGCCGTGCAAGAAGGCTGCAAAATTTCGCAGCATGAAGGACACCATTTCGCAGCCATCCTCTTGTGATTTCGCAGCCCGCGAAATTGGCCTTCAACTTAGTGTGATCAACTTCCAATGGCTGTAACTCCTTCATTTCAACTCTGAATCATGCACCATTTGAAGCTTTGGATTTCTGACTTCCCGAGCTTCGAAACGACATATAGTATACATAAATTGAGCTCCAGGAAGTGCTCCGAAAGTGGTTGACAATGGCTGTCCTCTAGAATGCTTCATGGTAGGTTTCTCTTTGCTTCCCCTCCTTGCATTCCAGATTTGCTTATGACAAAGGGCTATAAAGCTTCAAAGCTTTGGTTCTTCATGTTTTTGAGCTTTTCATTGCTTTGACATGGATTCCAAAGAACTCTCCTCAATCTTGGATTGCTTTGGTGATCAAATTACTAACAAAAACACCAAAACTTACACAATTTGATTAGAAATGATTGCAAAGGTTCTTAATATGTTAATTGAGTTAAAAGGTAATAACTACTACTCAAAAGTGTTTAAAAGAGTTGATTACAAGTTATCAAATAGTACTTTTTGAGTAGTAATCATGAATTGCTCTCGACAATGGTGGCGGCACTCAGGGTGGGGCTTTGTAGGATAACCCATATGCTCCAATATGTAACAGAGCAGCCATAAACAGTAGGGAAATAGTATCGGCTCTCTCTAGCTTCTTCCTGTGAACCTTCTCCTCAAAGTGGAAGAGAGAGGTCATAATCAAGTGATATAGCTTGAAATAAAAGCCCTTAGATATCATGAATAAAGCGTCCAGGATAGCTCATCGCCTCTGTCATAGATGCTGAAGAGGAAAAAGGTTGGACCACAGCAACACATCTACTAGGAGTATCCTAGGTGGAAGCTCCTTATGTAGAAGGACCGAATCTCCAGAGGTCCCACTTGATAGGATGTGGACCATGTCTCGCTGAGATACAGGGGACCACTCTCGAAAATGTGCTGGATACACTAGCTCGTATGGAATATGTAGAGCATCTGCCACGTGTCTAGCCTCAAGGATACCCTGGCGCCCATCAATACTGAAATGAATGGCAATAGGACTCCGGGCACCCTAAGTAGTCATAGACTGATAGAAGTCCATTGCCACTATAGGGTAAGAGAACTCCCTAGGCGTCATAAGATGCTCGAGATGGTAGCTCTAGAGCAGTTCAAATGAATCTCGAGGTCAAAATATAGCTCGGAATGAAATGGTCTAGCTCTACAATCTAAATTGCCCTCAACGGGTGGCATAGTGACCACAGGCCTCTTGATAATGGCTTCCGGTGATATGCCGGAAGGACACTGAGAATCGGCAGAGGCTTGAGGATCAGGCTGTGAATGTCTAGGGAACTCTCTAAGGCCTGAAGTCCTGGCCCTCTTAGCTGGAGCACGGTGTACTGATGGTTCAGGGGGTGGAGAAGTCGATGGTCTTCGCGTCTCATATCAGCACTTAGGAGGATTAGAGGGCACTCCACCCTTAGAAGTTGGAATGGTCGGGGCCTTGAGGGCTTGAGAGGTTGAATCCAGTGGAGAAGAAGCTCTCGAACTCAGCTCGTGAGATAATGAAGGGTCGGTATGGCCTCCTTTAAAGCGCACCATGTTAGAAATGGAGTAAGCGGTGTAGGTCGCCTCTTCAAATGGTTGGTCGCAGGCCATCCAATGGAGAGAAAACTGATGGAAGCTTGGGCGTCGTAAGGTGATGGAAGGTTTTGTAATGTGGAATGGGGTGTGTGAAATGAAAACAGGGCTTGGAGGCCTTTAAATAGGGTTTTAAGTGACTATTGGAATTCGCAAAGGCTTTTGGACTTCGCATGGGCTTGTGAAATGGATTTTAGGGTTGCAAAATGGGTTCGCACACTCTTTTTAATCTTGCACAAGTTTTCGTAAAGCAAAATTGGGTTTGCGAATTTTTCACATGCCCTGCGAAAGTTTCACAGGGTGTGTGAATTTTTCGCATCCCTTGCGAAATGAGATTTTGGGTTTTCACAAGGTGTGTGAAATTTTCGCAGGGTGTGTGAAATACTCAACTTACCTAGAAGTTTAAGGGTGGTAAGGTGTAGCTACCTTATGCTTCACCTCGTACTTGGCTAAGAGAGTTTCGAACAACTTGTTACAAAAATGAGTACCCGCATCACTGATTATGGCCTTAGGTACTCCAAATCTAGAGAAAATGTTCTCTTTGAGAAATTTGAGAACAACTCTTTGATCATTTCGTTTGAATGAGGTTGCTTCAACCTATTTAGAAACATAATCTACTCCCACCAAGATGTAGGAGTAACCATAGGACATAGAAAAGGGTCCCATGAAGTCAATGCCCCAGACATAAAAAAAATCAACTATTCAAATGGGGTTCAAAGGCATCATGTTCCTATGTTTAACTTACCAAGCCTCTGGCATCTATCACAGCTTCTACACATGGTGTGGGCATCTTTGAAAAGTGATGGCAAGTAGAAACCCGATTGCAATACCTTCATAGTTGTCTTCTGAGAAACAAAGTGGCCTCCATATGCGCTTTCATGGCAATGACTGAGGATCCCCTGTTTCTCTTATTCAGGGACGCACTTCCGTATTATTTGATCCACACAATATTTGAATAGAAATAGTTCTTCCCAATAGTAGGCATGAATTTTTGCAAAGAAGTTCTTCTTATCTTATGCTTTCCACTCACTTGGAACTTATCCGGTAACTAGATAGTTAGCAATATGAGCATACCAAGGAGTGGTCTTTATCAACATGAGTGACTCCTCTGGAAAATCCTTATTAATGGGCAAACTATGGGAATTATATGCAATGGCTAGCCATGACAGATGGTCGGCTACCACATTCTCCACTCCTTTTTTTGTCTTTGATTTGAATATTGAACTCTTGAAGAAAGAGAATCCATCTAATCATCCTCGCTTTTGCATCTTACTTAGTTAGCAGATATTTCAAGGTCGAGTGATCAATGAAAACCACGATGAAAGACCCCACCAAGTAAGCGCGAAATTTGTCTAAGGCAAAAACTACAGCCAACAATTCTTTCTCTGTGGTTGTGTAGTTTCTTTGTGCTTCATTCAACGTTTCGCTCACATAGTAGATCACATAGGGCTTTCCATCTTCTCTTTGCCCAAGAACAGCTCCTATAGCAAAGTCATTGGCATTGCACATCACTTCAAAGGGTAATTGCCAGTTGAGAGCTCTCACTATTGGAGCAGTCGTCAGAAATAGCTTCAGTTCTTCAAAGCTCCATTGACATCGATCATCCCATACGAATTTAGCATCCTTTACCAATAGTTCACAAAGAGGTCTTGCAAGTTTAGAGAAGTCTTTGGTAAACCTCCTATAGAACCCAACATGGCCAATGAATTGCCTTACTCCTTTGACAGTTGTTGGCGATGACAACTTGACAATAAGTTCAACCTTTGCTTTGTCCACTTCAATGCCTTGCTTTCAGAAAATATGCCCAAGGAAAATCCCTTGGTGTACCATGAAATGGCATTTCTCCAAGTTAAGCACCAAGTCTTTCTCAATGCATCGGTTCAGAACAGCTTCTAAGTTGACTAAGAATTCATCAAACGTACTTCCATATATGGTGATATCGTTCATAAAGACTTCCATAATACGCTCCACCATATCACTGAGAATGCTTAACATGCATCTTTGGAATGTTGCGGGTGCATTGCATAAGCCGAAAGGCATTCTTTTGTATGCATAGGTTTCGAATGGACATGTGAAAGTGGTCTTCTCTTCGTCTTCAACATCAATTTCTATTTGAAAATACCTGGAGTAGCCATCCAAGAAATAGTATAATGGATGGCTAGAGACCCTCTAAAGCACTTGATCAATAAACGACAACAGGAAGTAGTCCTTCCTTATTACAACATTTAACTTTCTATAATCAATACACACCCTCCAACCTGAAGTGGGGCATCTAGAAACTTCTTCTCCCTTATGATTTTGCACCACCGTGATCCCTGATTTCTTTGGCATGACTTGCGTAGGACTCACCCATGGGCTATCTGATATAACGTAGATAATACCAGCCTGAAGTAGCTTAAGCACTTCAGCTTACACCACCTCTTGCACATGAGGGTTCAACCTTCTCTGAGGTTGACGAACTGACTTAGCTTCTTCTTCCATGTATATATGATGGGTATAGACTAAAGGGTTGATCCCTTTCAGATTAGAAATTTACCACCCTATCACCTTTCTACATCTCCTGAGGACTTTAAGTAGACAATCCTCCTGAGTAGTGGTAAGAGATGAAGAAATAACAATAGGGCTCTGCTTGTTTTCTTCCAAGTATGCATACTTCAATTCCGTGGGTAATGGCTTCAGAATAAGCTTTGGGGGCTCCTTCTTAACAACTTTTTCTGTCTCTTCCCTATTGAATAAAGGTAGAATTTTCTCCCTCCTCTTCCAAGGGGGCATAGTAGTAAGCAAATTTGAGGGTTCAGGTAACCCTTCATCCAGATCCCCAAAACTCTTGTTCAAATCTTCGAGCATTTTTTTATCACAATGCTCCTCCACTAAGTTGTCAATCATGCACGCCTCTTCTGGTCCTTTTTCTTCTTCCGAATGGAATTGTTTCTTGCACAAATAGAAGATGTTAAGCTCTAACGTCATGTTGCTAAACATTAGTTGCATGACTCCATTTCTACAATTGATGATAGCATTTGATGTAGTTAGGAATGGTCTTCCAAGTATGATAGGAACATAGTTAGTTCCTTTGGAAATTGGGTCCGTATCAAGAACAACAAAATCCACTGGGTAGTAGAATTTGTCAACTTAAACTAGGACATCTTCAATCATGCCTCTTGGAATTTTCACAGATCTATTTGCTAGAGATAGAGTGATTGATGTTGGCTTCAACTCTCTTGGTCCCAATTGCTTGTAGACAAAGTAGGGTAGCAAATTCACACTTGCTCCTAAGTCTAACAAAGCTTTCTCCACACACGTCTCTCCAATCATCATTGAGATGGTAGGACAACCGGGATCTTTGTATTTCACTGGAGACTTACATTGTATAATGGCAGTTACTTGCTCAATCAAGAAGGCTTTCTTATTCACATTCAACCTTTTTTATAGTGCGTAAGTCCTTTAGGAATTTTGCATAAGTCGGAACTTGTTTGATCATGTCTAGCAAAGGGATGTTAACTTTCACTTGCCTTAACACTTCAAGAATTTTTGATGCATTATTGATTCCCTTTTTGCCACGAAAATCTTGGGGGAAAGGTGGAGGCATGTGTTTCTTCATCATATCTTCCTGGTTGATGGTCCTCTCTAGTTCTTCATTCGTAGTAGATTCAAGGTCCTCATTCTTTACACTATTCCCTTTTCTCTTTCCTTTGATTTTCTACCCTTCTCTTTCTCTATTTCATTCTCTGGCTTGGATGTAGGTAGATCAACGTCTTTACCACTCCTTAGAGTGATCACTGCTTTGACTTCCCTCACCAGTGAAGATTCTCCCTCCTTAGCCTCCACTTCATGGATACCTTTGGGATTCTGATGAGGTTGAGAAGGAAACTTTCCTTTCTCTTGCACTGTGTTGAGGTTGGTGAGCCTTGAGATTAAGTATTGGAGACTATCTATCTATTGAGATAGATCATTTTGCATTCCATCCATCCTTTTGTCTACACTGTCAATTCATTGACTGAGCTAAGCATTGATGGATTTCTGGTCTCCAACAAAGTATCCCACGACCTTGCTAAAATTCACAATGGCTTGTTCAAGATTCGAGGCTTGCGGAGGTGCTTGGCTGGGTTGCGTGTACAAAGGTGCCCTTGGTTTCCATGAGAAATTCGGGTGGTTCATCCAATTTGAATTGTAAGTGTTGCCATATGAAGCATTGTTATTGGGCTTAAATTGTCTAATAACATTTGCTTGATCCCCAAACATTTCTCTCACACCTGGAATTGTAGGACACTCCTCCACCAAGTGCTCAAAAGATTGACCAATGGAACACGACATAGCTTGCACTGGTGTTTCAAAAATGGCCTACACTTCTCGTATCTTCTTCATTTCTAGCTTCTCCAATATTCTTGCCATAGTTGCAACTTTTGCTTTCATATCGATGTCTTCGTTCAAAGTATACATCCCAGCCTTAGCATTAAGAGCATTAGGTTGAGACTTCATTCTTCCCACTTCTCTGGCATTCGGCTCATCTCATCCTCTTGAAACTTTAGCTACATAACTCAAGAAATCCATGGCTTCCTCTGGATTCTTACTCATAAAGTCTCCTCCGCACATAGTTTCTAAGAGTTGCTTCATTGAGAAAGATATACCATCGTAAAAATAGCTCACCAATAGCCATGTATCAAAGCCATGGTGAGGACAAGCATTGATAGCTTCCATGTATCTCTCCCAACACTCATAAAATTTCTCATTCTCTCTAGTTGAGAAGTTTGAAATTTGTCTTTTCAAGCCATTGGTCCTATCAGTTGGGAAAATTTTCTTAAGAAATTCAGCTTGCAAATCTGTCCAAGTTTAGATACTCCTTGGCCTTAAAGAATTAAGTCAGGCCTTGGCCTTATCCTTCAAAGTGAAGGGAAATAGCTTGAGCCTCATCAAGTTGATTGAAGCTCCTCCTTCTTGGAAAGTGTTACAAACCTCCTCAAATTCCTTGATATACATGTAGGGATTATCACTTTCCATCCCATGGAAAGTAGGTAGAAGTGGCACAATACGTGGTCGGATCACTAGTTGCTCTATAGGTGGCATTATACATGACGGTGCACTCATACGAGGTGGATGCATGTGGTCCCTCATGGATCGGTAGGCATTGAAATTCTCCTCCTGAGCATGTTAACTATGATGGTCTTTAGGTGTAGCTCCCATGATGTTCACGCCCAATTCCAACTTTGTTTCATGAGGAGTTTCGATTTTCACAAGTCTTCCCTCATTGTCTCGTATCCAATAAGGCATGCACAACTAGCAATAACTGAAACAAAAACAACGAAAACAAAAACAAAAGAAAAACAATTCTAGAAAAGAGAAAAAAAATTAAGGTTAACTAAAAACTAAATAAAAGATGAACTAAAAACAGAAACAAATAAAAAGAAACAAATAAAAATAGTTAGTAAAAGATAAGAAAAATCACCAAACTTGTGATGAATATCACAAGTGTTATGAAAATATCATATCACTATAAGGTGGCATCATCCCTAGCAGCAACACCATTTGCTTTAGTCCTCAATTGGTCTACTATAATCCTTAAATGGGAGTTGTCAACCAAATTTTTTAAACCTAATTCACCATACACTAGGGTGGTATAGCTAGCATGGTATAGTGGTTCTAGGATCGTCCACAGGGATAGGTTTTCATATCACACGTGATATTAGTTAAAGTATTAAAATGGTGCTTTTTCTTTTATGAGTTAGCTTTAAAAGAAAACATAATTTTGGTTGAAAGAAGTTGGTTTTAAGTTAACCAAAAATATTAACTTAGATTAATTACAAAGAAAAGGTTTCTTGGAGTTTCAGGTCACTAAGTTTAGGTTCCTTAGACAAAAGGGGAAGATTCTAGATCTTTTCCTTGCATTAGGGATAATAACATAAAGAATGGTTATCTCCCAAACTGGTGTGTATTTAGAAATCAAGATTTGATCCCACTAGTCCATGAAAGACTATAGTTGCTTCCCATTAATGGTTTCAAACACTAAAGACCTCTCATTGTGAATCATCTTTCAATGGCTCGTAATAGATAACTAATAGACATCCATGGATTCCA
The DNA here is from genome assembly GCF_004353265.1 of Vitis riparia. NCBI lineage: Eukaryota > Viridiplantae > Streptophyta > Magnoliopsida > Vitales > Vitaceae > Vitis > Vitis riparia. Next base: position 201,783 of record NW_023269674.1, on the reverse strand, counting down.
TGGAGGCCGAAATGCTTACCAAGTATTGGCCATTCAAGGTGATCCTAACCTTGGATTACCCTTCAAAGGCTCGTAAGAGATAACTAATGGATCTCCAGGGAGTCTGAAAAGTTTACCAAGTATTGGCCTAGGTGATTTTAAGGGATTTTAAGTTAAACATTAAAAATAAAAACCATTAATGGGTAACAACTTTTCTCATTTAAATCAAGGAAAACTCCCACTTTTGTATCTGGATCCCTTACCTAGCTTTCTTTAGTCCAAGAAATGAAAAACCTAGCCACTCATCCTATGAGAAAACATCCTCAGAGGTTGTTTGGATAGAAAGAAAATAAAAATAAAATGAATAGGTAAGGTAGAGCAACGCTCTGTGAATTTCTTAATACAATAATTTACAAGTGTTCTCTGGAATTTCTTTCGAGATTCCGAGATATTACAAAAGAGATATTTTAAGACATATATAGAGAGATATTTTTAACCCCTCATTTAGATATCCTAAATATCTAAAAATATCTTTAGTTGATTACAAGGAGAAAATAGATAATTACACAAAATATCTCAAGATAAAAATCTAATGGAGTTGGTGCAAAAATATCTGAAAATTACACAAGAGAAAATTTGCAAGGCTTGCAAAATTTTACTCATGGTGCAAAATTTCATTTTCCTCAGTTTTGTAAAGTTTACGAAATTTAGCACAAGGTGCAAAATTAATTTTTCACAGTCTTGCTCTCTATCCTACAACTTGTACTCCTTTTGGGCATTTTGTATGCTATGCGAAAATTTCGCATAGCCATGCGAAATTTCTGGATGTTAGATTTCTTCTCTGGTTCTCTTCCTTGCATACTTGATTGATTTGGCAAAGGCTAAGAAGCTCTGCAAAACTTGGATTCTTCATGTGTTTTAGCTTCAACTTGCTTTGCCATGGACTATACACAATTCTCCCTCATTCTTGGCTCGTTTCTGATGATAAAAAAGCTATCAAAAACACCAAAACTTGCCAAAAACTTATTAGAAACATTAACAAGGGTCTTTTAATGTGCAAATTGAGTTAAAAGGTAATAAATACTACTTAAAAGTGCTTAAAAGAGTTTATAACAAACTATAAAAGAGCACTTTTTGAGTAGTAATCACTCTATCTTTTGAGTAGTAACCAAGGCTTGGTGAATTGAAGCCAACATCAATCACTCTATCTTTAGCTGATAGATCAATGAAAATTCCAAGGGGGATAATTGAAGATGTCTTAGTTCAAGTTGATAATTTCTACTATCCAATAGATTTTGTTGTTCTTGATACTGATCCCTTTGTTAAGGAAGCTAATTATGTTCCTATCATCCTTGGAAGGTCATTTCTTGCTACCTCAAATGCAATCATCAATTGTAGGAATGGACTTATGCAACTCACTTTTGGCAACATGACACTTGAGTTTAATATCTTTTATATGTCTAAGAAGCTAATCACTCCGAAAGAAGAAGAAGGTCCAGAAGAGGTATGCATTATTGACACTTTTGTGGAGGAGCATTGTAATCAAAATATGCAAGACAAGTTGAATGAAAGTCTTGAGGATCTTGAAGAAGGGTTGTCTGAACCAACTGATGTGCTTGCTACTCTACAAGGTTGGAGGAGGAAAGAAGAGATTCTACCTTTATTCAATAAAGAGGAGACACAAGAAGCTAATAAGGAAGAGATCCCAAAGCTTAATTTGAAATATACGTACCTGGAAGAAAATAAGCAATGCCCTGTTGTTATATCTTCATCTCTTACTACTCATAAGGAGATTTCTCTACTTGAAGTTCTCAAGAGGTGTAAGAAAGCAATAGATGGAAAATATCTGACTTAAAAGGAATCAGTCATTTGGTTTGTACACATCACATGTATATGGAGGAAGAAGCTAAACCAATTCATCAACCTCAAAGAAGATTGAATCCTCATTTACAAGAAGTGGTGTGAGTTGAGGTGCTGAAGCTACTTCAAGTGGGTATTATTTATCCCATATCTGACAACCCTTGGGTGAGTCCTACTCAAGTGGTACCAAAGAATTCATGGATTACTGTGGTTCAAAATGAAAAAGGAGAAAAAATTGCTACACGCCTCACTTCAGGTTGGAGGGTGTGTATTGACTATAGGAAATTGAATGTTGTGACAAGGAAAGATCATTTTCCACTCCCATTTATTGATCAAGTGCTGGAGAGAGTCTCAAGCCATCCTTTCTATTTTTTCTTGGACGGGTACTTAGGGTATTTCCAAATTGAAATTGATATTGAAGATTAGGAGAAGACACTTTCACATGTCCATTTGGAACATAAGCCTACAGAAGAATGCCTTTTGGTTTATGCAATGCACCTACAACATTCCAAAGATGTATGCTTAGTATCTTCAGTGATATGGTGGAGCGAATTATGGAGGTTTTCATGGATGATATCACCATATATGGAAGTACATTTGAAGAATGCTTAGTCAATTTGGAAGCGGTTCTTAACAAATGCATTGAAAAAGACTTGGTGCTCAACTGGGAGAAATGCCACTTTATGGTACATCAAGGAATTGTCCTTGGCCATATCATCTTCGAGAAAAGCATTGAAGTTGATAAAGCAAAGGTGGAACTTATTTTCAAATTGCCATCCCCAACCACTGTAAAAGGAGTAAGGCAATTCCTTGGCCATGTAGGGTTCTACAAGAGATTTATAAAAGACTTCTCTAAGCTTTCAAAGCCTCTTTGTGAACTTTTAGCTAAGGATGCTAAGTTTATATGGGATGAAAGATGTTAAAAGAGTTTTGATCAATTGAAGCAATTTTTGACAACCGCTCCAATAGTGAGGGCCCCTAACTGGCAACTACCCTTTAAAGTAATGTGTGATGCCAGTGACTTTGCTATAGGAGCTGTACTTGGCCAAATAGAAGATGGGAAGCCCTATGTGATCTACTATGCAAACAAAACATTGAACAAAGCTTAAAGGAACTACACAACTATAGAGAAAGAATTGTTAGCTGTGGTGTTTGCCTTAGACAAGTTTCGTGCTTATTTGGTAGGGTCTTTCATCATTGTTTTCACTGACCAATCAGCCTTGAAGTATTTATTGACAAAGCAAGATGCAAAAGCAAGGTTGATTAGATGGATTCTTTTATTACAAGAGTTTGATCTCCAAATCAGAGAGAAGAAAGGAGTGGAGAATGTGGTAGCTGACCACCTTTCAAGGTTAGCTATAACACATAATTCCCATGTCTTACCTATTAATGATGACTTTCCTGAGGAATCACTCATGTTGTTGGAGAAAACTCCTTGGTATGCTCATATTGCTAACTATTTGGTTACTGGTGAAGTTCCAAGTGAGTGGAAATCACAAGACAGGAAGCAATTCTTTGCAAAGATTCATGCTTATTATTGGGAAGAGCCTTTTCTTTTCAAGTGTTGTGCAGATCAGATTATAAGGAAGTGTGTCCCTGAAGAAGAGCAACAAGGAATCCTCAGCCATTGCTATGAGAATGCATGTGAAGGCCACTTTGCCTCATACAAAACAACCATGAAGGTGTTGCAATCAGGGTTTACTTGGCCATCACTTTTCAAAGATGCCCACATCATGTGTAAGAGTTGTGATAGATGCCAAAGGCTCGGGAAGCTTACAAAAAGAAATCAAATGCCCATGAACCCCATCCTAATAATTGATCTCTTTGATGTTTGGGGTATTGACTTCATGGGACCTTTCCCAATATCTTTTGGTAACTCTTATATCTTGGTGGGGGTGGACTATGTTTCTAAATGGGTTGAGGTGCAATAGCTGTAAATCTACATTCTCATTTACTATAGGTGAAGCAAGGATACAAAAATAAATCACTCAGTTAGCCCTCAATGAATCACTTAGGAAAGCTAGCCCATCTAATTAGATTTCTAGGTCTTCTTCGAGCCAAGCCCAGTTATCCCCTGTAAATACAATGATCATAGGGTGGTTCTCAAATTTCTTAAGGAGAACATCTTCTCAAGATTTGGGGTGCCTAAGGCTATAATCAGTGATGGAAGTACTCATTTTTGTAACAAACCTTTTGAAACCCTATTAGCCAAGTATGGAGTGAAGCATAAGGTAGCTACACCTTATCACCCTCAAACTTTCGGGCAAGTGGAGCTGGCAAACAGGGAAATGAAGAACATATTGATGAAGGTGGTGATCACGAGCATAAAAGATTGGTCTATTAAGCTTCATGATTCATTATGGGCATATAGAACAGCTTATAAGACTATTCTTGGCATGTCTCCCTATCGCTTAGTCTATGGAAAAGCATGTCATCTCCTTGTGGAAGTTGAATATAAGGCTTGGTGGGCAATCAAGAGGTTAAACATGGACTTGATAAGAGCCGGGGCAAAGAGGTGCTTAGACCTTAATGAGATGGAGGAATTAAGAAATGATGCTTACATCAATTCCAAAGTTACAAAACAGAGGATGAAGAGGTGGCATGATCAATTAATCTCCAACAAAGAATTCCGGAAAGGACAAAGAGTCTTACTCCATATCTTTCCAAGGAAACTCAAGTCAAGGTGGATAGGTCCTTTCATTATTCACCAAGTGCATCTCAATGGAGTGGTGGAATTACTGAATTCCAATGGCACAAACATCTTTAAATCAATGGTCATCGTCTCAAGCCATTCATTGACCCATTCAAGCAAGAAAAGGAGGAAATCAACCTCCTTGAACCACAAAAACTTGATCAAAGAAGGGTTAGATGGACTTGGTTTTACCAAAGTTCATGTTTTTGTTTAATTATGGTATTTTATAAGCTTTGTAAATTGTTTTGATTTTAATTTTGGTCTTAAATTGTATTATTTATATGTAACTTAATCTTTTTGAATGATCAAAATCAGGAGGAATTGCAAGGAAATTGAAAGAAGGAAGCTAGGAATCAAGAGGAGCTCAAAAACAAGGAGGAAGCATGGTTTGCAAAATTTCGTAGCCTAAAAAGGGCCGCTGCGAAAATCACCTCCTGCTGCGAAATAATTTCGCAGCCCCCAAGAGCCACTGCGAAAATCACCTCCCTCATTGTGAAAATCGCCTTCTACTGCAAAATGGTTTCGCAACCTCCTAGTGCCCCCTACAAAAAATTTTGCAGCTGCGAAGTGACCCTTTGGCACACGAGTGCCATTTCGCAGCCCCATACACCCATTTCGTAGCTACGAAATGGTTGCGAAACCTCCATGCCTTGAAGTCCTCCATTTCGCAGCCGAGACGCCATTTTGAAGGGTGTTTTGCAGTTGCGAAACCACCCTTTTGCACACGAGTACCACTTCACAGCACCGTACGCCCGTTTTGCAGCTGCGAAAATGTTGCCAAACTGTCTCCTTCTGCGAAAACGGCCTCCCGCTAAGAAATCCACATCCCCCCACTGCGAAAAGTCATGTCTGCTGCGAAAAGGAATAGTTACCCTTGGCATCCTTTTAAACGGTATAAATTCCATTTTTCCTATTCTAAACGGTCATTTGAACTTCAAAAAGGTACCAAAAGGAGCCAAGCCAAAGCACCCTCCCGTCTACCTCCTCCGCCTGAGCAAGTCGCGCGCATCTCCGGGTGTTTTCACTAACACCACCATGGATAGAACTCGAGGAGCTAAGTCTTCATCCCCATCGACTCGCCTGAGAATCCCAAGAGACACACCTGTCCAAGATTCCACCTTCGAGCCACCGCGGCCTCTAGTCGTCCCACCTCCGATCGAGGACACACCTATCAGTCCTCCGCCCAGGCGTTATAACACAAGGAGATCACTTACCATCGCCGGTGCGAGCTCTTTCAGAGGCTAGAAATCAGGTACCGGTCCTCCAAAGAAGAAAGCCAAAGTCTCTGAGCCAATTGATCTAACAGATTCGTCTTTAGAGCTTGAATCAGAGCCTACGCCATCTCCATCGCATGCCAAAAAGTCTCCACCACCTGCCAAGAAGCCTCAGCCATCTCAGACACTAGCAAAAGAATCTCAAATTCCCTTAGGCATGACTCCTGAGGTAGCTATCAAACGCCTCATGGTCACACAGCCACCAATCGAAGGAAATTTGGATTGCAAAGCAAGGTCATTCCACTCCAAGCTTTGTTTCGACATAGCCACCTTTAGACTTTAGCCTGAGCTTAGGGAGTCCTTTCATCTGCTACAGAGATATCATATGGAGCACTTGCTGACTCCCAGGGGTTTTTTCTATCCCCGTGTGGCATTGGACTTCTATCAGTCCATGACCACAAACCAGATCCGAGATCCTACAGTCATCCATTTTACCATAAACGGACGCCATGGTATTTTGGGATCTCAACATATAGCAGAGGCACTCCATATCCCCTATGAGCCAGCACGTCTAGAGGATTTTCGAGCTTGGACTCATCCTTCACAGAGTGACATCATTCATACTCTGTCCAGAGGGCCATCCTCATGCCATTATATCCTGAGGAAGCAGCCAGAGGAGCCAGTTAACATACCTGCTGACACTCAGCCACCTGCCCCTATAGTGGCCCCTACAGAGCATATACCAGAGATTCCACCCCTTGCTCCTTAGGCCACACCACAACCTCCCCATGTTATTCCACCCATATCAGAGCCATCTCCTTCAGTTGAGCCAAGGATAGCTATACCCATTATTGAGTATAGAGGCCTATGCCACACTTTCCAGGCATTGGCCACTTCTCAGAGCATCCTCACTCAGCAGATGACAACCCTTTATGCTAATCAGGAGCAGATTATTGCCACTCAGGCCCAGCACACTGCCATCCTGAGGCAGATTCATCATCATCTGGATCTTATATCAGCTCCTGAGCATGCCACTCCTAGCCCATTAGAGCCAGGACAGACCCCTCATTTCATACATGAGACTATGCCTCCTGAGGAGCCTACTACAGGAGAAGTAGAGGCAGTTGAGCCATCATCTCCACAGCATCCTTCACCCACCAACTGATCATTTTGATAGTTTCTTTTATATATATTTTGTTTATGTTTGTCATTTCTGAAATCCCATGCTTTTGATATTATATATTGGGATTACTTGTATTGCTTGTTTTTCATTTTGTACTTACATGAATTAAAGTAATACAAATCTATCACTTTTTGATCACTCTTAGCATTATTTTATTCTTATTTCCTCGACTCATATCTTTTATTGTTTTTGAAACATATGGTTTCTCCAATCAATATTCGAAATTGATATCACTCAGGAGGTACCACTTCCTCCCTATAATCTCAATCGCTCATGCCACATTGAGGACAATGTTCAGCTTGGTTAGGGGGAGAGTTGAGGAAGGAAGTTTTTTTGTTATTTATGCTAAGTTATTTTGGTAATTTAGTTGATTTTTGTTTAATTTAATTTTTTTTATTTAAGTTTTTATTCTACTCTCTATGGTTACTAAGGAAAAATTTTCAAATTGAAATGGGAGAAATTGAATTTTTGTTTTTCACTTGACTTAGAGTTTGTTTTATGCTTACTAAAGTTGATGAATTGTTGAAACTTCTATTGAATTCAAGCTTAGTTCTTCCATTTTAAGCTATTCACACACTGTGCACAGTAGATTTCGATTATAAGATGAAAAACTATTTCCCTATTGACTTAGGAAAATTTTAGACTTGGTACCTTTGACCTTATTTTAATAGTGTTAGGACACCTTATAAAAGGCCAATGAGCCTTTGAAAAAGAAAAGAAAAGAAAGAAAAAAATGTTTGCTTGCCTTGAAACCCGAGCAAGGTCTGAGGGGTATATGGTGAAAATCTTTAAAGCCTAGTGCCCTAAGCCTTCATTGGTTGGGAGTCACCGACCTCAATGCTCATTACAAGGGTGAATAGGTGGAGTTTAACATACTGTAGGTGCTTGGGATTAAAATTCATTCTCAAAAGCCCAGGGTAAAATCCGAGGAGTTAGTGGTTGAAAGATCCTTAAAGCTTGATACCCTAAACCTTAATTGGTTGGGAGTCATTGATGGACCCCCGTTACATGGACAAGTTAGAAAAGAATACCCTTAAGCCTTGTACTCCTACAATGAAAAAAAATGGTGAAACAAAAGCGTGCGTTCTTAGCCTATTGAATTTGGTCAGCTTGCTAAGTGTTGAAAAAGAACTAGGTTGGGGGGAGAGCTTAGTTTAGCATACTATATTCAGAAACTATCAACTAACACTTAGATTTTTGTGGAAGAGTAAGGTTTGGTCCTTTGGAAGTGGAAATGATTTTAAAGCTTCAATTTGCATAATGCCTTCTCTTTATGAATTGTGTTTAGCAAAGTACTTGATAACTCTTGTTGAAATTTGAGTTTGTATTTCTTTAATGTTCCATGTGAGAGTTTGATCATCATGCCACTTAAAATTTTTTGAAAGTGATAAGCATGATCTTGTAAAGTAAATTACTTTTTAGTACTTTTTCTCTCCTTTATTGCTAAGGGACTAGCAATATGTCGGTTGAGGGGAGTGATTACTACTCAAAAAGTGCTACTTGATAGCTTGTAATTAACTCTTTTAAACACTTTTGAGTAGTAGTTATTACCTTTTAACTCAATTAACATATTAAGGACCTTTGCAATCATTTCTAATCAAATTGTGTAAGTTTTGGTGTTTTTGTTAGTAAGTTGATCACCAAAGCAATCCGAGATTGAGGAGAGTTCTTTGGAATCCATGGAAAAGCAGTGGAAAGCTTAGAAACATGAAGAACCAAATATTTGAAGCTTTAAAGTCCTTTGCCATAAGCAAATCCGGAATACAGGGAAGGGAAGCAAAGAGAAATCTACCATGAAGCATTCTAGAGGACAGTCACTGTCAGCCACTTTTGGAGCACTTCCTAGAGTTCAATTCATACATACTATATGTCGTTTTGAAGCTCGGGAAGTTATCAATCCAATGCTTTAAACGGTGTATGATTCGGAGTTGAAATAAAGGAGTTACAGCTATTAGAAGCCGATCACTCCAAGCTAAAGGCAAATTTCACAGGGCTGCGAAATCAGCCTTTGGCTGCGAAATGGTGTCCTTCATGCTGCGAAATTTCGCAGCCTAAAGCTTCCCGATATTTGCGACCGACATTTGAGATTTTTTTGCTTTAGATATTTGATGTCTAAATCCCCAAACTCTCCTTGTAACCCACCTATCATAGGATTCCTTAATCTTTAAGTAAGAACAAAGGGTAAATAACCTTATATATAATGCTTGTAAATTTCCATTATAGATGACGGGAAGCTTGTTTTCAGAACTTTGTATAGTTTTGCAAGGAAGTAAAATACAGGGCCTTTGCTCTACCTTACCTTCTAGTTTTGATTGTTCATATTTATTTAATTTTTCTTACTAGCCAAACAAGCTCTGAGGATGATTCCTTAGAGAATGAGTGGCTAGGCTTTTAGTTCCTTGGAGCTAAGGTTGCCGGGAAAGACCCCAAATGCAAGAATTGGTAGTTATGTTGTTTCAGCCATTAATGAAAAGAAAGTGTGACCCATTAATGATTTCTATGTTTTTAGTTAACTTAAAACACCTTCAATTCACTTGAGCCAACACTTGGTAAGGCAAGTGATCTCCGTCCATGGAGATGCACTAGTTTACCTCTTGTGAGCTTTTGGGAGGTGACTTGAAGGTAGGATTTTCTAGAATTGCTAACACTTGGTAAGCTTTTGGACTCGAAGGAGACATCCATTAGTTATCTCTTACGAGCTTGAGAAGGGAAGTCCAAGGTTAATGATCACCTTCAATGGCGAATGCTAGGTGAGAGGCATGAGCCATTGCAAGTTGCATCAGTGAGAGGGAATTAGTGTTGAAATCCATTAAAGGGAAGCATCTGTACAACACCGATTAGAGAATTAACTATATGTTAATTCTCTAATGCAAAGAAAAGAACCAAGTGACCAGAGCTCTGTTTTTGCATGAGGAGCCTCCTCTGTGAACCTAAACCTCCAAGGAATGCTTTTCTTCATAAGTAATTTTCATTACTTTCTTTTTAGTTAGCTTGAAAAAAAACCTTTTTCAACCAAAGTTTATGTTTTTTCTTAAGCTAACCTTGAAATGAAAAAACACCAATTTAACTTTGAATTGGTATCAATTATGAGTTGAAAACCCTTCCCAGTGAACGATCCTAGAGCCACTATGTTATATTAGCTAAAGCTATCATAATGCATGATCATATAGGTTATAAATTTTGTTGATTACTCCATCAATCAAGGAACACCAGCTGGACATGAATCAGCTGAGACACCAATTGGGATCCACGAATCAGAAAGTGTGACCCGTTAATGATTTCTATGTTTTTAGTTAACTTAAACCTCCTTCAATTCACCTAAGCCAACACTTGGTAAGGCAAGTGATCTCCGTCCATGGAAATGCACTAGTTTATCTCTTGCGAGCTTTTAGGAGGTGACTTGAAGGTAGGATTTTCTAGAATTGCCAACACTTGGTAAGCTTTTGGACTCGAATGAGACATCCATTAGTCATCTCTTGTGAGCTTGAGAAGGGAAGTCTAAGGTTAATGATCACCTTGAATGGCGAATGCTAGGTGAGAGGCACGAGTCGTTGCAAGTTGCATCAGTGAGAGGGAATTAGTGTTGAAATCCATTAAAGGGAAGCATTTGTACAACACCGGTTATAGAATTAACTATATGTGAATTCTCTAATGCGAGGAAAATATTTAAGTCACCTAAAACTCTAAGGAATGCTTTTCTTCATAAGTAATTTCCATTACTTTCTTTGTAGTTAGCTTAAAACAAATCCTTTTTCAACCAAAGTTTATGTTTTCTTCTTAAGCTAACCTTGAAATGAAAAAGCACCAATTTAACTTTGTATTGGTATCAGTTGTAAGTTGAAAACCCTTCCCAATGAACGATCCTAGAGCCATTATGCTATATTAGCTAAGGCTATCCTAGTGCATGGTGATATAGATTATAAATTTTGTGGATTACTCTTGTTTGAGGACCAAACTCAAGGTACACCAGCTAGGCAAGCGATCAAACTACTAAGGGTTGTGGATGATATGCATGATTCTATGTCGTGAGCTAAAAACTCTAGATGTTTTGAACAACTTAGGGTTGTGGATGATATGAATTATTCTTGGTTGTGAACTCAAGGCTTTAGATGTTATGAGTAGCTCATAGTTGTGGATGACATAAACGGTTTTAGGTGGTGAGCTCAAACCTCTAGATGCTATAAATAGCTCAAGGCATTCGATGATATGAACAATCCTACGTCATGAGCTCGGGTCGCTAGATACTATGAATAGTTTAGGGTTGTGGATAACATGAATGACTTTGGGTGGTGAGTATAGGGCTCTAGGTGCTTTGAAGAGCTTAGGTCTGTGGTTGACATGAATGATTATGGGTCGTGAGCTTAGGGCTTTAGATCCTATGAACAACTCAGGCCATTGGATGGCATGAGCTACTCCGGGTCATTAGCTCATGGCTTTAGATGTTATGAATAGGTCAAGGTTATGGATGATATGAACGAATCAAGATCCTACGAGTTTAGACCTCTAGATCATACGAACAGCTCAAGGCTATGAATCATATGAACGATTCTTGGTCCTGAGGCCAAAGCTCAAAATGTTATGAATAGCTCAGGGTTGTCGCTGACATGAATGACTCAATTTCATGAGCTTAGGGCTCTAGAAGCAATGAACAACTTAGTGTTGTGGTTGATATTAACGACTATGGGTAGTGGGTTCAGGGCTCTAGATGTCATGAACAACTGAGAGTTGTGGATGATATGAACAAATTCGGGTCATGATCATATAGCTCTAAATACTATGAATAGCTTAGGGTTGAGGTTCACATAAACATCTCTGGGTTGTGAGCTTGGGACTGTAGATGTTATGAACAACTTAAGGCTATCGATGACATGAACTTCGCTAGGTCATGAACTCAGATCTCTAGATATTATGTATAGCTCAGGACAGTGGATAATATGCACTATTCTAGGTCGTGAGCTCAAGGATATAGATAATATGAAGAACTTAGGCTTGTGGATGATATGGACAATTTTAGGTCGTGAACTCAAGGCTCTAGATTTTATGAATAGTTCAGGGTTGTTCTTTACATCAACGACTTTGGGTCATGAGCTCAAGGCTCTAGATGCTAGGAACAACTCAAGGTTGCGGATGACATGAACGACTCTAGGTTATGAACTAAGAACTCTAAAAGCTATGAATAGATCATGGTTATGGTTGACATGAACGATACCGGGTTATGAGATTAGGGTTTGAGATGCTATGAATAGCTCAAGGCTGTGTATGATATTATCAACTTGGGGTATTTAGCTCAAGGCTCTAAATGCTATGAACAACTCAAGGTTATGGTTGACATGAAAGACTTGGGGTCATGATCTTAGGGCTCTAAGATCTATGAACAGATCAAGGCTGTGGCTAAGAGGAACTTCTCCGGTTCATGAGCTTAAGGCTCTATATGCTATGAATAGCCCATGAGTCTAGGTGACATGAGCTACTCTCATTGTTAACATAAGGCTCTAGGTGTTATGAAAAGCTAAGTCTTTTGGATGATTAGAACGACTCGAGATCCTATCAACTTAGGCCTTTAGATGCTATGAACAACTAGTGGTAGTGGATGATAAGAATGATTCGTGGTCATGAGCCCGTGGCTCTAACTTCTATGAACATTTGAGGGATGTGGATGACATGAACGACTCTAGGTCATGAATGACATGAACAACTCTAGTCGTGAGCTTAGGGCTTCAGATGCTATGAACAACTCAGGGTAGTGGTTGACATGATCGACTCTGGGTTATGAGCTCAAGGGTCTAAATGCTATGAACAACATAGGGCTATGGATAACATGAATGACTTCGACTTATGACCTTAGAGCTTTAGATTCTATGAATAGTTGAGGGTCATGGATGACATGAATGACTCTAAGTCATGTGTTGAGGGATCTAAATCCTATGAACAACTCAAGGCTATGGTGGACATAAATGACTCCATGTTGTGAGCTTAGGACACTAGATGCTATGAAAAGCTCATGGCAATGGATGACATGAAGGACTCCGGGATGTGAGCTCAGGGTTATGGCTACCATGAATAACTTTGGGTCTTGAGCTTAAGGCTCTATATGCTATGAACAACTCACAATTATTGATGATATGAATGACTCAGTGTCCCATGATCTCAGGCCTCTAGATGCTATGAATAGTTTAGGGCTGAGGATCATATCAGTGATTCTTGGTCGTGAGCCTATGAGTCAAAATTTTATGAACAACTCAAGGTTATAGATGAAATTAAAGACTCCGAGTCATGAGGTCAAGGCTCTAGAAGCTATTAAAAGCTCAGAGTTGTGAATAACATGAACGACTCTAGGTCGCGGGCTTAGGGTTTTAGATATTATGAATAGCTCAGAGTTGTGGTTTACATGAATTACTCCTAGTCATGAACTCAAGGCTCTCGATACTATGAATAGCATAGGGTTATCGCAGATATGTGCTACTCCAGCTCGTGAGTTTAGGGCTATGGATTTTATCAACAACTCAACATTATAGATGATACAAACAACTTGAGATCCCTTAAGCTCAATCCTCTAGATGTTATGTATAGCTCAAGGTTGTGGACGAGATGAACGATTTTGCATCATAAGTTAAGTGCTATGGATGTCATGAACGACTCTGGGTCATGGACTCAAGGCTTTAAATGCTATGAACAACACAGGGTTATGGTTTACATGAATGACTCTAGGTCGTGAGCTCAAGGCTTTAAATGCAATGAAAAGCTCCAGGCTATGAAAGACATAAATGACTCCAAGTCGTGAGCTCAAGGCTCTACATACTATGAATAACTTAAGGTTATGATTAACATGAATGACTCCTGTTCATAAGTTTAGGGCTCAAGATACTATGCACAACTCAGAGTTATGGATCAAATGAATGACTAGGGATCTCATGAGCTTAGGCCTCTAGATGCCATGAACAGCTCAAGGCTGAGGATGATACGAATGATTCATGGTCATGAGCATATGAGTCTAAATGATATGAATAGCTTAGGGCTATGGATGACATGAATAACTCCAACTTGTTAGCTTAGGCCACTATATGCTATGCATAGCTCAGGGTTGTCATTGACATGAATGATTCCGAGTCGTGAGCTTAAGACTCTAGATGCAATGAAAAGCTCTTGGGTGTGAAAGACATGAACGACTCAAGGTCATCAGCTCAAGGCTTTAGATGGTATGAACAACTCATGGTTGTGGTAAACATGAAGAACTTTGGGTCATGATCTTAGGGCTCCAGATACTATGAAAAGGTCATGGTGGTGGTTGACATGAATGACTCCTAGTCAAAAGCTTAGGGTGTTGTGGATGATATTAATGACTCAAAATCTTATAAGCTTAGGCCTTTACATGCTATGAACAATTAAGGGCTGAGATTGATATGAATGATTCTTGGTCATGAGCCAATGAGTCTAAATGCTATGAACAACTCAGAGCTCTAGCTGACATGAATTAATCCAGATCGCTAGCTTAGGGAACTAGATGCCATGAAAAGGTCAGAGTTGTGGATGGCATGAATGACTGTAGGTAATGAGCTCAAGGCTCTAAGTTTTATGAGCAACTCATGGTTTTGGTTAACATCAATGACTTCGGGTTATGAGCACATGGCTCTAGATACTATAAAAAGCTCCAAGTTGTCAGGCATATGAATGACTCCCGGTCATGAGCTTAAGGATCCAGATGTTATGAACAGCTCAGGCTAGTGATTGGCATGAATGACTCTAGGTCCTGAGTTTAAGCTCTAGATGCTATGACCAACTCAGGGTTATGGCTTAGTTGAAAGAATCTGGGTTATGAGCTTAGTGCTCTAAATGCTATGAATTGCTCAACATTGTGGATGATATGAACGACTTGAGATCCTATTAGCTAGGGCCTCTAGATGCTATGAACAACTTAGGGTTAAGGATGATACGAACAATTCTTGGTCGTGAGCCTATGTGTCTAAATGTTATGAATAACTTAGGGTTGTGGATGACATGAACAACTTTGGGTCCTAAGCACAAGGCTCTAGATGTTATGAATAGCTTAGGGTTGTGGTTGACATGAATGACTTCGAGTTCTGAGCTCAGAACTCTAGAATTAATGAATAGCTCAAGGTTGTGGATGACATGAATGATTCAAGGTCATGAGCTTAGCGTTCTAGATGCTATAAATGCTCAGGGTTGTGGTTTACATGAACGACTCTTAGTTGTGAGTTGAGGGCTCTAAATGCTATGAATAGCTCAAGGCTATGGACGACATGAACAACTTCGGGTCAGGAACTCAAAGCTTTAGATACTATGAGTAGCTCAAAGCTATGGTTGACCTAAATGACTATGGGTCATAAGCTCAAATCTCTAGATGCTACCTATAGCTTAACATTGTGGATGATGTGAATGACTCAGGATCCCATGAGCTCAGGCCTCTAGATACTATGAATAACTCAAGGTTATGGATAATATGAACGATTCTATGTGATAGGCTCAGGGTTGTGGATGACATGAATGACTCCGAGTCATGAGCTTCGTGCTTTAAATATTCTGAACTACTCGAGTTTGTGGTTGACATGAACAACTTCGAGTTGTGAGCTAAGTACTTTGGATGCTATGAAAAGCTACAGGTCATGGTGGACATAACTGACTTCAAGTCATGAGCTCAGGACTATAGATGCTATGAACACCTAAGGGTATGGGTTGACATGAACAACTCTAGGTCGTGAGATCAAGTTTTTAGATACTATCAACAACTTAGGTTATGGTTGACATGAATGACTCCGGGTCGTGAGCTTAGGGCTCTAGATTTTATGAACAACTCTGAGTTGTGGATGATATGAACAACACTGAGTTGTGGATGATATGAACAACTCGAGATCCTGTGAGCTAAGGCCTCTAGATGTTATGGAGATTTTAGTGATAAGAATGATATGAACGATTCTTGGTCATGAGCCTATGAGTTTAATAGATATGAACAACTCATAGTTATGGATGATATGAATGACTCTAGGTCATGAGCTGAGGGCACTAGATGCTATGAACAACTTAGGGTTATAGTTAACATGAAGGACTTTGAGTTATGTGCTTAGGTCATGAGCTTAGGTCTTAGCTTGCATTGGTGTGTCTAAAATGACCTGCACTCCAAGTTCCTCCATTCTTCTTCTTGCCAAAGTTGCATAATTTGCTTTTGTATCAATTCCTTCATTCAAAGTATACATCCTAGCCTTAGCATTTGAAGCATTTAGTTGAGAATTCATTCTTCCCACTTCTCTGGTATTGGGCTCATCCCATCCTCTTGCAACTTCAGCTACGTAACTCAAGAAATCCATGGCTTCCTCCGGATTCTTACTCATGAAGTCTCCTCCGCACATTGTTTCTAAGAGTTGCTTCATTGAGGAAGACATACCGTCATAAAAGTAACTCACCAATAGCCATGTATCAAAGCCATGGTGAGGACAAGCATTGATAGCTTCCATGTATCTTTCCCAACATTCATATAATTTCTCATTCTCCTTAGCTGAGAAGTTTGAGATTTGTCTTTTCAAGCCGTTGGTCCTGTGAGTCGGGAAAAATTTCTTGAGAAATTCAGCTTGCAAATCAGTCCAATATCGGATACTCCTTGGCCTTAAAGAATTAAGCTAAACTTTGGCCTTGTCCTTTAAAGTGAAAGGAAATAGCTTAAGCCTCATTAAGTCGATTGAAGCTCCTCTCTCTTGGAAAGTGTTGCAAACTTCCTCAAATTCCTTGATATGCTGGCAGGGATTCTCATGGCCCATCCCATGAAAAATGGGTAGAAGTGGCACAATATGTGGTCGGATCACTAGCTGCTCTATAGGTGGCACTATGCATGATGGTGCACTCATACGAGGCAGATGCATGCAGTCCCTCATGGATTGGTATGCGTTGAGATTTTCAGCTGGAGCATGTTGACTATGCTGATCTTTAGGTATAGCTTCCATGACTTCCACTTCCAATTCCAACTCTATTTCATGAGCATTTTTTATTTTCACAAGTCTTCCCTCACTGTCTCGTATCCAATATGGCATACACAACTTGTAATATTGATTACTACCCAAAAGTGCCATTTTACACCTTTAAGTCATTATGTTTTAAGCACTTTTGTGTAGTAATTCTTCACCTTTATTCCAATTGGCATGTTAAGGACCTAGCAATGACTTCTAATCATATTTGTGGCTAGTTTTAGTGTTTTGACATCTTTTTGGATCATTAAGACAAGCCAACCAAAGAAGAAAAGCAAAGAGAAGCAAAGAAAATCAAAAGAGAAGCAAGGAGGAAATCAGAGGACAGCATCTGCAGTCTTCTTAGGCCCTTTTGGAGCACTTTCCGAAGTCCATTTTTTACATACTATATACCGTTTCAAAGCTCAAGAAGTCAAGAATCCAACGCTTCAAACCGTGCACGATTTGGAGCTGAAACGAGGAAGTTATGACCTTCGGAAGAAAACTGCTTCAGGTGTGCGACAATTTCGCACACCTCCTGAATGGTGTGCGAATTTCGCACCCCTGTGCGAAATCTCCTCTGTTTTTTGCCGACTCCACTTTAGATATTTTCTTAAGTTTATTTTGATGTAATTTCCTTTCTTCTCCTTGTATCAAGCCAATGAAAAGCTTTGCTTTTGTAAAAACTATATAAGGGGTGGAAATCACCTCTTGAAGACATGTAACCCGAGTGTTAAGCTTAACACTTAGCAATATACAGAGCACTCTTTTTTTCTATTTTCTCGTTACTATTTTCTCTTTCTTGGAAGCCAAACAACCTCTGAGGATGTTTTCTCAGAGGATGAGAGGCTAAACTCTTGGTTTCTTGGAGTGAAGGAAGCTAGGTGAAAAGTCCAGATGAAAAGTTGGAAAATGCTCGTGCATTAAATTCAGGTAGTTGAAGTTCATAAATGGCTTTTTAATCCAAAGTTTTGCTTTAAATCCCTTAGAATCACTTTGAATGGCCAATACATGGTAAGCTTCAGGTCTTTATGGATGCTTATTGCTAGATCCATATTAGTCCATTAGTTATCATGTACGAGCCATTGGAAAGTGGTTCAAGGTGAAGACCTATATAGTGTCTAAAGCCATTAATGGACCTTGACTACCATTTCTATTGCTTTTTATGGATTAAATCTNAGTCAAGAATCCAACGCTTTAAACCGTGCACGATTTGGAGCTGAAACGAGGAAGTTATGACCTTCGGAAGAAAACTGCTTCAGGTGTGCGAAAATTTCGCACACCTCCTGAATGGTGTGCAAATTTCGCACACCTGTGCGAATTTCGCACCCCTATGCGAAATCTCCTCTGTTTTTTGCCGACTCCACTTTAGATATTTTCTTAAGTTTCTTTTGATGTAATTTCCTTTCTTCTCCTTGTATCAAGCCAATGAAAAGCTTTGCTTTTGTAAAAACTATATAAGGGGTGGAAATCACCTCTTGAAGACATGTAACCCGAGTGTTAAGCTTAACACTTAGCAATATACAGAGCACTCTTTTTTTCTATTTTCTCATTACTATTTTCTCTTTCTTGGAAGCCAAACAACCTCTGAGGATGTTTTCTCAGAGGATGAGAGGCTAAACTCTTGGTTTCTTGGAATGAAGGAAGCTAGGTGAAAAGTCTAGATGAAAAGTTGGAAAATGCTCGTGCATTAAATTCAGGTAGTTGAAGTTCATAAATGGCTTTTTAATCCAAAGTTTTGCTTTAAATCCCTTAGAATCACTTTGAATGGCCAATACATGGTAAGCTTTAGGTCTTTATGGATGCTTATTGCTAGATCCATATTAGTCCATTAGTTATCATGTACGAGCCATTGGAAAGTGGTTCAAGGTGAAGACCTATATAGTGTCTAAAGCCATTAATGGACCTTGACTACCATTTCTATTGATTTTTATGGATTAAATCTTCATTGTTAAACCTACACCGGTTCGGGAAATAACTATAGGTTAAATCCCCAATGCGAGGAGAAAAATCCGGAATTTTCCACTTTGCATTCTAAACTTGATCCTAGCAATCCTTAGCTCCGAGAAACTTTCTTTCTTCCATTTTTAATTAGTTTATGTTAATTTAGGTTCAAATACTTTCAAAACAAATTTTATTTTCTTTTTAAGCTTTAAGTTTTTTATAAAGGAAATCATTAAATTTAATTTCTAATCATGAGTATATCACTGGTAGAATGAAAACCCATCCCAGAGTTCGACCCTAGAGCCACTATACTATAGTAGCTTTGCTACACTAGTATGAGGTCATAGGTTTTATAAATGTGTTTGATTAAATGACCCGACTAGGTTTTCCGCGAATCAAATATCTTAAACAAAAATAAAAACACAAGAAAAACAATTCTAAAAAGAAAGAAAATTACGTTTAAACAAAAACTAAAAAAAACAGAGATAAATAGAAGGAATTAAAATGAAAAGTTAGTAAAGGAAAAGAAAATTCACCAAACTTGTGATGAAGATCACAACTATTCTAAAAAGATAACATCACTGTGAAGCGGCACCATCCCCGGCAACGGCGCCATTTGATTCCGTGCCCAGCTGGTGTCTTCTAATTCAGTCCGCAGACGGGAGTAATCATTAAAATTTATAACCTATTTCACCATGTGCTAGGATAGCCTTAGCTAGCATAGCATAGTGGCTC
Source organism: Vitis riparia (assembly GCF_004353265.1). Classification (NCBI taxonomy): domain Eukaryota; kingdom Viridiplantae; phylum Streptophyta; class Magnoliopsida; order Vitales; family Vitaceae; genus Vitis; species Vitis riparia. The sequence continues at coordinate 182,226 of NW_023269674.1, read as the reverse complement.
TAGTATCGTTCACTGGGATGGGTTTTCATTTCACACATGATATTACTTTAAAGAATTGATTTGGTGTTTTTTCTTTTCCAAGTTAGCTTTAAAAGGAAACATAAAATTGATTTGGAAAGGGTTGTTTTAAACTAACCAAAAATAGTAACTGAGTTTAATTACAAAGAAAATGGTCTCTTAGATTTTCAAGTTACTAAGTTCAGGCCCCTTATACAAAAATGGAGATTTTCGGATCTTTTCTCACATTGGGGATTTAACCTATAGTTATCCTCCCAATCAGTGTATTACAGTTGCTTCCCATTAATGGTTTCAATGCTAATTCCCTCTCACTGATGCATCTTGCAATGGCTCGTGCCTCTCACCTAGCATTTGTCATTCAAGGTGATCCTTAACCTTGGATTACCCTTCACAAGCTCGCAAGAGATATGATTCATGTCCAATTGGTGTCTCAGCTGATTCATGTCCAGCTGGTGCTCCTTGATTGAGGGAGTAATCAACAAAATTTATAACCTATATCACCATGCATTAGGATAGCTTTAGCTAGTATAGCATAGTGGCTTTAGGATCGTTCACTAGGAAGGGTTTTCAACTCACAATTGATATCAATTCAAAGTTAAATTAGTGCTTTTTCATTTCAAGGTTGGCTTAAGAAATAAAACACAAACTTTGGTTGAAAATGGTTTTGTTTCAAGCTAACTAAAAAGAAAGTAATGGAAATTACTTATGAAGAAAAACACTCCTTGGAGGTTTAGGTTCACAGGGGAGGCTCCTCATGCAAAAATAGAGCTTCGGTCACTTGGTTCATTTCCTCGCATTAGAGAATTAACATATAGTCAATTCTCTAACCGGTGTTGTACAGATGCATCCCTTAAATGGATTTCAGCTCTAATTCTCTCTCACTGATGCAACTTGCAATGGCTTGTGCCTCTCACCTAGCATTTGCCATTCAAGGTGATCATTAACTTTGGACTTCCCTTCTCAAGCTCGCAAGAGATAACTAATGGATGTCTCCTTGGAGTCCAAAAGCTTACCAAGTGTTGGCAATTCTAGAAAATCCTACATTCAAGTCACTTCCTAAAAGCTTGCAAGAGGTAAACTAGTGCATCTCCATGGACGGAGATCACTTGCCTTACCAAGCGTTGGCTCAAGTGAATTGAAGGTGTTTTAAGTTAACTAAAAACATAGAAATCATTAATGGGTCACACTTTCTCTTCATTCATGGCTGAAACAACAAAGCTACTAATTCTTGCATTTGGAACCTTTCCCAGCAACCTTAGCTGCAAGTAACTAAAAGCTTAGCCACCCATTCTTTGAGGAAACTTCCTCAGAGCTTGTTTGGCTAGTAAGAAAAATTAAATGAATATATACAATCAAAACAAGTAGGTAAGGTAGAGCAAAAACTCTCAATTTTACCTCCTTCCAAAAACTATACAAAGCATCTATGTACCAGCCTTTTTTCCGTCGTCTGGTTCTCTAAGGAAACTTACAACCATTAAATATGGGTTTATTTACCCTTTGTTCTTGCTTAAAGACTAAGGAATCTTATGATAGGTGGGTTACAAAGAGAGTTTGGGGATTTAGACTTCAAATATCTAAAGCAAAAAATCTCAAAATGTCGGTCACAAATATCGGGAAGCTTCAGGAGCAATTCCGTTGCACTGTGCAAAATGGCTGCGAAATTTTCGCAGTAAAAGGACAACATTTTCGCAGCCCAAGGCTGATTTCACAACCGTGCAAAATTTTCCTTCAGCTTGGAGTGATCTAATTGCAATGGCTGTAACTCTTTCATTTCAACTCTGAATCATGCACTATTTGAAGCATTGGGTTGTTGACTTCCTGAGCTTCGAAACGACATATAGCATGCAGAAATTGAACTCCAGGAAGTGCTCCAAAAGTGGCTGACATGACTGTCATCAAGAATGCTTCATGTTAGATTTCTCTTTGCTTCCCCTCCTTGCATTCCGGATTTGCCTATGGCAAAGGACTTCAAAGCTTGGGTTCTTCATGTTTCTGAGCTTTCCATTGCTTTGCAATGGATTCCAAAGAACTCTCCTCAATCTTGGATTGCTTTGGTGATCAAATTACTAACAAAAACACCAAAACTTACACAATTTGATTAGAAATGATTGCAAAGGTCCTTAATATGTTAATTGGGTTAAAAGGTGATAACTACTACTCAAAAGTGTTTAAAAGAGTTAATTACAGGCTATAAAATAGCACTTTTTGAGTAGTAATCAAGATAACTAATGGACATCTCCTTAGAGTCCAAAAGCTTACCAAGTGTTGGCTATTCTAGAAAATCCTACCTTTAAACCACCTACCAGAGGCTTGCAAGAGATAAACTAGTGTAACTCAACAGATGGAGTCCACTTGCCTTACCAAGTGTTGACCCAGGTGATTTTAAGGCATTTTAAGTTAACTAAAAATATAAAAACCATTACCGGGTCACAACTTCCTCTTCATTAAAAATTGAAACGAGGAAAACTCTCACCTTTGTAGTCGGGTCCCTTACCAAGCTCCCCTCCGTCCAAGAGACAAAAAGTCTAGCCACTCATCCTCTAAGAAAACATCTTCAGAGGTTGTTTGGCTACAATGAAAAATACAATCAAAATGAGAAGGTAAGGCATAGCTACACTCTGTATATTTCTTACTAAAACATGTACAAGTGATCCCCTCTTCACAGAGACGAAAGATATCAGAGATGGTTTTGAGATATGGAAAAATTGTATCGGGGATTGTCTCAGGGGATTTTTTTTACAAGGAGATATCTTAGGATATATAAAGAGAGATATTTTTAATCTCTTAATTAGATATCCTAAATATCCTAGAAGACGTTCAACTGATTACAAGGAGAGAACTAATAATTTACACCAAATATCTTAAAGTAAAAAGATCTAAAAGAGGCGGTCTAAAATATCTAGCTATTACATTCTCGCATTGGAGACAGGTGGTGCGGAGAATTTCGCATCGGAGAAAGTCAGTGCGGAAATTTTGGCATTGGGAAAGTGTGCTACGAAAATTTTCGCATTGAGAAATGTCAGTGCGAAGTCAATGCAGAAATTTTCGCATCACGAAATGTCAATGCGAAATTCCTCCTCAACTTTGCATAGTTGCCTTCAAATGGCCATAACTTCCTCATTTCAGCTCCAAATTGCACACTGTTTAAAGCGTTGGACTCCTGACTTCTTGAGCTTCGAAATGATAAATATCATGTAAGAATTGAACTCCAGGAAGTGCTCGAAATTTGCTTTGTAACTTCTGTCCTTTGAATTTTGCATAGCATGTGAAGATTTCGCATCAGCATGCAAAATTGCTTCATGATGGATTTCTCTCTCTGATCCTCTTCCTTACATCTCTTGATTGGCTTGGAAACTCATTCCCAAGGTTTGCACAAATTTGTCCCTCATTCTTGGATTTCTTCAATGATAAAAGCTATCAAAAACACCAAAACTAGCCAAAAATTGATTAACAACAAATGCAAAGGTCCTTAACGTGCCAATTGAGTTAAAAGGTATTAATTACTACTCAAAAGTGTTTAAAAGAGTTTATAACAAGCTATAAAAGAGAACTTTTTGAGTAGTAATCGGTTGTGGATGATATGAACGATTCTTAGTCATAAGCCCAAGGCTCTAAATCTTATGAACAACTCAAGATTGTAGATGACATGAACAACTAAAGGTCATGAGCTTAGGGTGCTAAATTCTATGAGCAGATCATGTTTATGGTCGATATGAATGACTCTGAATCTTAAGCTCAGGGCTCTAGATGCTATCAACACCTTAGGCCTGTGGATAATATGAGTTGCTCTACGTCTTGAGCTCATGGCTTTAAAATCTATGAATAGCTTAAGGTTGTGGACAATATGAATGACTCAAAATCATGTGAGCTTAAGCCTTTAGGAGCTATGAATAGCTTAGGATTTTGGATGATATGAATGATTTTTGGTCATAAGCCCAAGGCTCTAAATTTTATGAGCTAGTGAGGGTTATGAATGACATGAATGACTCAAGGTCGTCACCTCAGGGCTCTTCATGCTATGAACAACTTAGGGTTGTGATTGACATGAATGACTCTATGTTGTCATCTTAGGGCTCTAGATGCTATGAACAACTTAAAGTTATGGATGATATGAATAACTTGGGATCCTGTGAGCTACGGTCTCTAAAAGCTTTGAGAAGCTCAAGGCTGAGGATGATATGAACTATGTTTGGTCATCAGCCTACGACATTAAATGTTATGATCAACTCGGGGTTGTGGATGACATGAATGACTCAAGGATGTGAGATTAGGGCTCTAGATGTTATGAACAACTCATGATTATGGATGATAGGAACGACTCTAGGTCATGAGCTTAGGGCTAAAGATGCTATGAATAACTCAGAGTTATGGTTAATATGCATGTCGTGATCTCATGGTTTTGGATGCTATGAACTGCTCAAGGTTGTGTATGATATGAGTGACTTGAGATTTGTTAAACTCAAGCCTCTAGGTTCTATGAATAACAGATGGTTGTTGATGATATGAATGATTCTTGGTCATGAGCCCAAGGCTCTAAATGTTATGAACAAGTAAGGGTTGTAGATGACATGAATGACTGAAGGTCATGAGCTTAGGGTTCTGGTTGCTATGAACAACTCAAGGCTCTCAATGCTATGAATAGCTCAGAGTTGTGGATGATATGAATGACTCCAGTTCCCATGAGCTTATGCCTCTAGATGCTATGAATAGCTTAGGGCTATGTAAACATGAAGGACTCCAAGTCATGAGCTCTATCAAAAAATTAAGATCGTGGATAAGATGAATGACTCGAGATTATGAGCTCTAGGATCTAGATGTTAAGAACAAATCAGGGCTCTAGATGACATGAACAACTTTGGGTCATGAGGTTAACACTCTAGATATTATGAATAGTTGAGGGCTATAGTTGACATGAACGACTCTAGCTCGTGACTTAAGGCCTCTAGATGCTATGATATTAGTTTTTATTTCCATTGGACAACTTCCAATGGCCAATACTTGATAAGCTTTTGGATTTCTATCCATTAGTTATCTCCTACGAGCTATTGAAAGGTGAGGTTTTCAATTCCAAGTTTTGCATTAATCCATTAGAACCAATTTCAATGGCCATTGAAAGGTGAGTTTATCACATGGAATGACTTTGAGTTGCCAATATTTGTTAAACTTTTAGCTTTAGACTATTAGTTATCTCTTACGAGCCATTCAAAGGAAGTATAAGGTGAATAACCATTGATGAAATTCACTACCATCTGTTTTGCCATTTTAAAGGATTAAAACTTGATTTGCTAAATCCATACCGGTTCGGGAAGCAAGCATCACCATAGTTGCAACCCCAACGCGAGGAGCCTATCCTGAGATTTCCAATTTGCATAAGAGCCAGAGCATAGCTATCCTATCTTTGAGAAACTTGTTTTTACACCCTTTCATTTTAGTCTTTAATGTTAGCTTAAATTAGTTTAAATCTTTTTAAAACATTTACATCTTCTTTTAAAGCTAACATCCATAAGAAAATCACCTATTTTCCTAATTTGAATATCACTTGTGTTTGCGAAAACCCTTCCCAGTGAACGATCCTAGAACCACTATGCTATAGTAGCTTGACTACTTTAGTAATAGTATCTAAGGTATAAATTTTGTTCATACGCCTTTAAAGCTAAGCTACCATGAGTCGAATCAAATGGCGCCGTTGCCGGGGAAGGTGCCACAAGCACAGTGAAGCAACCATTAAGGGTAACTTGTGATCTTCATCACAAGTTTGGTGAGTTTTCTTATAATTTTTTTTTTAGTTTAGTTTTTGTTTAGTTAAATTTTTTTTATTCTCTTTTCTTTTATTTTTGTTTTAATTTCAATTTGTTTCATTCCTTGTTGGATTCGAGACCAAGAGGGAACCCTGGTACAAGTTGAAGAAAAGAGCCTTAGTTGAATATCATTTTTTTTTTAGAAATGGAAATTCCACATGAAGATCAAAGCTCTCAACATCAACCGAAGGACAAATTCGCATACCTGTCCATGAGGGATCGGATTGAATTAGGGAAAAGGCAAGTTCAATAAAGCCAATAGGGTAGTGATCAAAGCTCTCAACATCAACCGAAGGACAAATTCGCATACCTATCCATGAGGGATCGGATTGAATTAGGGAAAAGGCAAGTTCAACAAAGTCAATGGGGTAGTAAGTATGCTTTGAATAGAGATGATTCATATGAGCATACGGTATGGGAGTGCCCTACCATTCCAACTGTGAGAGACATGTGCGGTTACCAAAGCTCCTACACCTCAAGTTGGAATAACCATCCCAACCTTACAACCCAACCTCAACCTCAACCATCAATGAGTACATCTTCATTGGAGCAAGCCATTTTGAAGATAAGCAAAGTCATGGAGGACGTTGTAGGTGAGCAACAAAAGATCAACTCTCATCTTAATGAAAAGATTGATAATTTGGAGAGTTCAATAAATGTAAGAATGGGGGAGGTTTATAATGATCTATCACTAAGGATAGAAAAAGTTCAAGACTCCATTGAGAAGCTCACCAATCTCGACATAGCAAGGGAGAAAAGGACGCTTCCTCCTCAACCCCACCATAACCTTCAAGGAACCAATACAAAAAGATCAAGGAAAGTTTTGAAGATCGACACTTTGGTGGGGGATTGCTATGACAACTCTATGGACCAACCTTCCATTGAAAATCATAAGGTTCAAGATGATAAAGGGTTACTTGAACCCTTTAAAGCATCCACTTCTCTAGGGAAGAGAAGAGAAACGAATTCCCTTGGACCAAATGGGAAGGATGCCAATTTTGTTTGGGATCCAGGGGGATTTCACCATGAAGTGGGTGTGTGAGTGAGGATGAGCTAAATAGTTCATCTTCTTTTTGGGGTACATGCTATCAGCTTCATTTAAATTCTATGCTTTCTTTAAATTTATGCATGTTTTAGTTTGAATTCTTAGCTTTAATTTAGTTTTAATATGTTTTTAAGATGAGTTTTGAAGTTTTCATGTAGGTATGATGCTTGCAAAAATCGAAATGGAGGTGAAACAGAGGAAACAAGGGAAGCCAAAAACAGAGGAAAACAGAGCAATTCGCACCACTCCATTTTAGAAACTGTTGGGCACATTTCGATCACTTCCCGAAGTTTATTTCATGCGTACTATATCTTGTTTCAAAGCTTGGGAATTCAGGAGTCCATAGCTTCAAACGGTGCTCGATTTGGAGTTGAAACGAAGAAGTTATGGCCGTTTGAAGATGACTGTGCAAAGCTTAAACGGAAATGTTGTAGCCGCACCCATTTTTGCTACTGTTGGACACGTTTTTGGAGCACTTTATGGAGCTCAAATTATGCATGACATATGTTGTTTTGAAGCTTAGGAAGTCAGGAGTCCAGTGCTTCAAACGGTGATCAATTTGGATTTGAAATGAAGAAGTTATGGCCATTTGAAAGAATCTAATTTCGCATTTGCACGAGTGAATAGTGCCCTGTGCGAAATTTCCGCACACCCCCTTCAGGTGTGCGAAAATTTCGCACACCACCCCCCTTGTGCGAATTTTTCAGCTTCTTCATCCCTACCCTCCCTAATCCCAAGCCTCTGAGCCTCATTTCATCACTTCATCATGCCTAAGACCCGAGGAGGATATACCTCAGCTCCCCAGAGCAGTCAGAGAGCCGCCCCTATACGGGCCCCACTAGATGCACCCTCACATTTACCTGATTCTGCCCCTCAGAGCAGATACCATACGAGGAGATCCCAAGCCTCTATGCCTCATTTCTTTGCTCCACTATGCCTAAGACCCGAGGAGGCTATGCCACAGCTCCCCAGAGTAGTCAAAGAACCCCACGCACCCTGGGATCACACACATGAAGCCTCTCACTCCATTTCTGACCTCCTTAAACCATCAAAGTCCATAGCTCCAACTGAGAGCTCCAGTTGAGGAGACTATGCCATCCAAGGAGAAAGTCCTGATCCAACCTAATCAGGAGGCTACCACAGATGCATCAACTCCACAGGACCCTTCCATTACTTGATCATCTCTTTAATTTTTGTATTTACATATTAGTATAGATAATTCCATATTTTGATGTCTTATATTTTGGAATTGGATGTATTACTGATGATACATCATATATAGACATCATCTCTTGTTTAAAACTTGGCATTTTTCTATTTCCTCTACTCACTAACTCTTATGTTTTCTTTGAAACATGTGGTTTCTCCTACATGACTCATACTTCATATTACTCAAGAGGTACCACTTCCTCCCTATTTTTTAATCGCTTTGTTACATTGAGGACAATGTTCAGCTTGGTTGGGGGGAGAGTTAAGGAAGGAAGTATTGTTATTAATGCTAAGTTATTTTGGTAATTTAGTTGCTTTTTGCTTAATTTTAAAAAATTTTTAAGTTTTTATTCTACTCTCCATGGTTATTAAGGAAAAATTCTCAAAAGTAAATGAGAGAAATTAAATTCTTATCTTATTGCCATAGTCTTAGAGTTTTTATTATGCTTACTAAAGTTGATGAATTGTTGAAACTTCTATTGAAATCAAGCTTAGTTCTTCCACTTTAAGCTATCCACACACCGTGCACAATAGGTTCCGATTATAAGATGAAGAACTATTTTCCCCCTTAACTTAGGAAAATTTTAGACTTGGTACCTTTGACCTCATTTTAATAGTGTTGAGACACCTTGTAAAAGGCCAATGAGTCTTTGAAGAAAATAAAGAAAGAAAGAAAAATGTTTGCTTGCCTTGAAACCCGAGTAAGGTCTAAGGGGTATATGGTGAAAATCTTTAAAACTTGGTGCCCTAAGCCTTAATTGGTTGGGAATCACCGACCTCAATGCTCGTTACATGGGTGAATAGGTGGAGTTTAACATACTGTAGGTGCTTGGGTATTAAAAATTTATTCTCAAAAGTCCGGGGTGAAATCCGAGGAGTTAGTGGTTGAAAAATCCTTAAAGCTTGATGCCCTAAACCTTGATTGGTTGGGAGTCATCGATGGACCCTCGTTACATGGACAATTTAGAAAAGAATGCCTTTAAGCTTTGCACTCCTACAAGAAAAAAATTGTGAAAAGAAAAGAGGTGCGTTCTTAGCCTATTGGAGGTTGATTAGTTTGCTAAGCTTTTGAAAAAAAAAAAAAAAAAACTAGGTTGAGGGGAGAGATTAGTTTGACATACTATATCCGGAAACTAATAAATAACACATAGATTTTTGTGGAAGATTAAGAGTTGGTCCTTTGGGAGTGGAAATTATTTTGATACTCAAATTTGCATAATGCCCGCTCTTTGCATATTGTGATAGGTAAGTTATTTGATGACTCTTGTTGATGATTGAGTTTTATATCCTTGACTTGCCATGTGAGAGTTTGATCCAATCATGCCACTCATATCATTTTTTGGAGTGATTTGCATGATCCCTTTTATGTATATTATAGTTTACTTAGTTTTTATCTCCTCCATTGCTAAGGAACTAGCAATGAGTCGGTTGGGGGGTGTGATTACTACCAAAAAGTGCTATTTTGTAGACCTAATTATAATGGTTTTAAGCACCTTTGAGTAGTAATCATATTCATTTAACCCAATTAATTCATTAAGGTCCTTAGTAATTGGTTTTAACCATTTTGTGGCAAGTTTACATGTTTATATCAGCTTATGAATCAATTCAAGCATGCCAAATTATGGAGGAGCTACTTAGACAAGCCAACAAAAGGAGAGAAGCAAAGAGAAGCAAAGAAAAGCAAAAGAGAAGCAAAGAGAAGCAAGGAGGAAAACAGAGGACAGCAGATGCAGTCTTCTTTGGCACTTTTGGAGCACTTCCCGAAGTCCATTTTTTATATGCTATATATCATTTCAAAGCTCAAGAAGTCAAGAATCTAACGCTTCAAACCGTGTACGATTTGGAGCTGAAACAAGGAAGTTATGGCCTTTGGAAGACAACTGCTCCAGGTGTGCGAAAATTTCGCACACCCCCTTTAGGTGTGCGAATGGTGTGCGAGTTTCGCACACCCCCTTCAGGTGTGCGAAAATTTCGCACACCCCTCCCCTGTTTTGCCGACTCCACACGAGATCTTTTCTTTTAGATATTTTTGTATAAATTTCCATTCTTCTCCTTGTAATCCACCAATCATAAGATTTCTTAGCTAGGAAGGTTGGAAAAACTTCTCTATATATACTCCTTTGCATCCGTTGTAACACAGGATAGAATTATAGGGAAGATATGTAAGATATATATAGAAATATATAAAGCTTGGTTTTTCTCTCTTCTCCGGTTCTTCCCCATTTCTATTTTCTTAGTAGCCAAACATCCTTGGTGGATGAAATCCCCAAGGATGAGAGGCTAAAACCTTTTAAGTTTCTCACTACCATCTGTTTTGCCATTTTAAAGGATTAAAACTTGATTTGCTAAATCCATACCGGTTCGGGAAGCAAGCATCACCATAGTTGCAACCCCAACGCGAGGAGCCTATCCTGAGATTTCCAATTTGCATAAGAGCCAGAGCATAGCTATCCTATCTTTGAGAAACTTGTTTTTACACCCTTTCATTTTAGTCTTTAATGTTAGCTTAAATTAGTTTAAATCTTTCTAAAACATTTACATCTTCTTTTAAAGCTAACATCCATAAGAAAATCACCTATTTTCCTAATTTGAATATCACTTGTGTTTGCGAAAATCCTTCCCAGTGAACGATCCTAGAACCACTATGCTATAGTAGCTTGGCTACTTTAGTAATAGTATCTAAGGTATAAATTTTGTTCATACGCCTTTAAAGCTAAGCTACCAAGAGTCGCATCAACAGTTCACACAGCTTGGGATGCCACTGAGCCGAGCTTTTCAAAGATTGGTTGAGAGAGGACTAATTGCCCCACTACTGCCTAGACCACCATTACAGCCTACCCCCCCCCCCCCTCCCCCTTAGGATTCAGGACAGATCTTCACTATGCCTACCATCAGAGAGCAGGCCATGATACAAACAGCTGTTCAACATTGAGACATGCCATTCAGGATTTGATTGATCAAGGCTTGATTGATTTAAGGAGCCTGGGTGTAGCTACAGACCCGCTACCTACTCATGACACTAGAGCAATAGCTCCACCCCTAGAAGGGGTACATTTGATTGAGTCTGCAGGGGATGAGATATTTATGATGGGTTATGATGGAGAGTCTCCTCAGCCGATCAGTCTATATGAGGAGTCAGATTTTGTTGGATATATACCTAGACAGCAGATCCCCAAGCCATTCGGTTTGACTCCGGACAAGATTTATGGGCCGTGTCCAGTATCACCAGTATACTTAAAGCATGTGCCACCTATGACACCCTTCATTCTGTTCCCAGAGGAATATAGGTCCCCTCACAGAGATGTTCAGATAGTTATACGGAGTGGAAGGGTAGAACAACCTCCACCCGTTGACAGGCCATTTTCTGGTATGGCTGCCAGAGAGGAGGTTCAGAGGGAAGATGATGAGATATTACGCCAGCTGCGCACTACTCAAGCTCGCATATCTATTTGGAGCCTTTTGGCCTCACATAGTACACACAAAGATGCATTGGTCAGAGCCCTTGACCAGATTAGGGTTGACACTGCTACTACCCTAGAGGGGCTTATTCACATGTTGACAACTGATAGAGCTACATGCATAGTGTTTTCTGATGATGACCTGCCACCAGAGGGATCAAATCATGTTCGACCCTTATTCATTGATGTTGTTTGCTCAAACCGTTGGGTGCCGTCTATTCAGCTGGACAATGGTTCTGCCCTGAACATCTGTCCATTGGTTACTGCTATTGCACTTGGGTTTTCGCCAGCCGATTTTAGGGCTTCTACACAGACTATTAGAGCTTATGATGGGACTCAAAGGATAGTTATGGGTACACTCAGTACACATGTCATGATTGGGCCAGTTAGTTACTCCATAGTATTTCAGGTTTTAAGGATTCAGTCATCCTTTAACCTGCTTCTTGGTCACCCATGGATTCATGAGGCTGGTGCTATATCATCTTCCCTGCATCAGAAGGTGAAGTTCATACACGAGGGGCGCATTATCACGATACAGTTTGATAGAGATATTATCACTTTGTCTGAGCTAGTGTTACATATCAGTCACAGTGAGGATGACTTACATCTTAGTAGCCATTGACTATTTCACCAAGTGGGTGGAAGCCGCTTCCTATGCTAGATTGACAGCGGCCAGGGTGGCCAAATTCATCAGATCGCACATTATCTGCCGATACGGGGTCCCTCACGAGCTGATTTCTGATAGAGGGGTGCATTTCAGGGGCGAGGTGGACATGTTGATTCAAGAGTATGGCATTCAGCATCACAGATCGTCTGCGTACAGGCCACAAACTAACGGGGCAGTTGAGGCCGCAAATAAGAATATCAAGAGGATTTTGAGAAAGATGGTTGATACTTCTCAGGATTGGTAAGAAAAGCTCCCTTTCGCATTGTGGACTTATCGTACATCTTTTCGTACCTCTACTGGAGCTACCCCATATTCTTTGGTGTATGGTATGGAGGCAGTGTTACATGTTGAGATTGAGATGAGATCTTTAAGAGTAGCATGAGAGTAACATGTATCCAAGGCCGAGTGGGTCCAGTCTCGTTACGATCAGCTTAGCCTATTGGATGAGAAAAGATTGAGGGCAGCAGATCATGCTCAGGCCTATCAGAGAAAGATGACCAGTGCATTCAGAAAGAGGGTTAGGCCTAGAAAATTCCAAAGAGGTGACCTAGTCTTGAAAGTCCTTAGGGGATTGATCAGCGACCCTAGAGGCAAGTTTAGACCGAGTTGGAGCGGGCCTTATGTCATCCGAGATCTGACTCGAGAGGGAGCTGCCTGGTTGACAGACCTAGACAGAAATCAGTTCACAGAGCCAGTCAATGTGGATCAGCTGAAGAAGTTTTATGCGTGAGATCATGGTTAGAGGATGGGTGGCCGTCACTTCGAGTAACCATATTCCCTATTGCAAACCCATACATCGATATACCCTATTGCTAGCCCTTTGAACCTCACGCGGTTTATTATGGCCTTTTCTTTCATTCAGCCTTGCATACCTTTTTCTTGACCCGGGTTGAGGGCCTGCCCCTGTGCGCTTTGTATTTATTGATTAGATCTGTGAGCATTGGGAGCATTGTGTTATTCTTTGTTGGTTTTTTTTTTGCATCATTGCTTGTTTCTTTTCTTCTCCGTTTTGCATCTTCACACCGTATTCATTTTGCTTCTGTTTTCCCTCGTGTGATGGTGACGTGCTCTCATCTCAAGGCTTCAAGTCAGGCTTGTCGCATCTTTCGTTCCACCCTTAGGTTTTGATCCAGGAGTTTTAGTTTAAGGAGACCATTTGGGTTGAGATTTGAGGTTCTTTTGGTTGGACTATGCTAGTGGGATATTCGGCCTACGTTGAAAAAAAAAATGAATGAAAAAAAAAATTAAAAAAGGAAAACATAAAAGAAAAAATGAAAAAAGAAAAAAATTGTGCTTGTTTGATATTCGTTGATATACTTGGGATCATCGGAGGTGGTTTTGGGTTTGAGGGATTTCTTTTTCCTTTAAGAGTCGGGTGAGAGCATTGAACGATCCTTCTCACCATGGATCTGGGTGACACATTGGGAGTGAGGTTTGGGTTTCCTTTGCACTAGGTTTCCTGGATCATTATCTACATCACCATTCCCATCATATAGTGACTTGCTTTGATTTTCCGTTCTTAAGATGAGTTTGTTCGTCATTGGTCACACATTGCTACACTTGTTTCCCAGCTTGTTTCTCCATTTCCTATACCTCCACTCATTGTTTGTCTCATCCCTCTTCATCTTCAGCTACCCTCGCCGATCGTCGTCTCGCTTCATGAACGATGAGTTCTTTGGTGCATATCACCTATTGTTTGATCTTTTTTATTTATTTAGATACATGGTTGAGTCACCTCACTCACATGGTTCTGCGATATTTGACATTACGCACAAGGGTTTGGCACTATCTATTTGGAGATTTGGGCCTTTGTTTCCCATCGTTTCATTCATATTTTACCCCTGGCCTACATTACGGTCCGAGTCGTAAGACCACCCTGAGGCCATGAGGTCTCGTGTTTGCTTCGATGCAGTTCATTCGGACAGGCTTCGTCTACTGATTGAGTATGGGATGTTGACAGGCCTCCATTACTTCGGGGGATATCGAGGGTCACATATTGTCTTTCCAATCAGTTTACTTGCCTCGAGCCCGTGATCAGAGACAGATGATACAGATAGTTGGGACCATTGAGGGCACCTTTACTCGATGTTTTGACATGTTCATACTGGGGCATGCCCCCATCATTGCAGGCTGGCTGTGGTTTTTGTACATGTACGCAGGCATTCCCTTTCACCTAGCGATGTTATGGGCATCAGAGTTTGAGTAAGCCCCGCATTCAGCTCAGTTTCTTCATACAATAGAGTGCTTCTAGAATCTAACTCGAGATCAGATTCACGGTATTCATCGACCCAGTAGGCGTGCATACCCCATTCATTGTCTTGTTTGTTAGTTCAAACGAGTGGGTCTTTAGTGATGTGTTCTAGAGTTTTCATTGAGATATTTGAGTTTCAGATGTACACACTGGGGCATACCCCCTATCAGTTTTTGTGGATATTGAATGTTATGGGCTAGAATTGAGGGTTTTTTTCTTCAAGGATGGATGTTTGTGATTTTTTTAGCTCTTTGACTTTAACCATATGTGTGGTTATGGGATTCTGACATGATATTGATACCTTAGATTGGGGCATAACTCCTTGTCACCCTTGGTCACATTCGTGAGTTTGTCCTGCCGAGGCATACCCTTTGTTTTCCATCTGTTAATGGTGATTGTTTGTTTTTTTTTGTCATTTGTCGTCATTTTCTGGTGTTACACCGGGGCATACCCCTTTTTTTGTCATGATGGAGGTGTTTGATTTCTGGCCTCTTCGAGTCATTTGTTGGCAATCCCGAGAGTCATATTGGGGCATACCCCTTTGTCATCAAGGTTAGTACATCAGCGGTTGCATCTTGAGTCTCCCCATTATTGCTCTGAGTTTTGTTTTAAGGCATTTCATGTCTGTTTAGGCGTCTAGAGCTTTAATCTTTGCATCCCTACCCCGTTTAGTTCGACGGTTCCTCGGCATCGCGCCCGAGTTCGATACCCTTCTCCGGTACTTGCCCAAATCCTTTTTCGGTACTTGCCCGAACCCTTCTCCAATACTCGCCCGAAGCTTTTTGGGTACTTGCCCGAACCCTTTTCTGGTACTCGCCCGGACCCTCTCCGACTTGCCCGGATCCTTTTTCGGTACTTGCCCGGAGCTTTTTCGGTACTTACCCGAACCCTTTTCCGGTACTCGCCCGGAGCTTTTTTGGCACTCACCCAGACCCTTCTCCGGTACTCGCCCAGAGCCTTTTTCGGTACTCACCCAAACCCTTCTCCTGTACTCGCCCGGAGCTTTTTCGGTACTTGCCCAAACCCTTTTTCGGTACTCGCCCAGAGCTTTTTCGGCACTTGCCCGAACCCTTTTTCGGTACTCGCCAGGACCCTTCTCCGGTACTTGCCCAGATCCTTTTTCGGTACTTGCCCGAACCCTTTTTCGGTACTCGCTCAAAGATTTTTCTGTAATTTCCCAGATCCTTTCTCGGTACTTGCCTGAACCCTTTTCCGGTACTTGCCTGGAGCTTTTTCGGTACTTGCCCGAACCCTTCTCCGGCACTCACCCGGACCCTTCTCCGGTACTCGCCCGGAGCCTTTTTCGGTACTTGCCCGAACCATTCTCCGGTACTTGCCTGAATCGGATCCCTAATCTTTCTCGACATTGTGATCAGGTCTCCTTGTATCTTTCTCCGGCATCATCCCTGTATCCTATAGTCCATTCGGTCAGCATGACTTATTTCCCTTAGCCTCCTTTATTATTGGGTGGGGACAAAATTGTTGGTCATTTGGGTTCTTCACTAGTGTTCATTTCACTCTTGCATTGCTTGCACATCTCACTCACAATTCACTCATTCATTCACTCTACTGAAGAGGGGCATACTTGTGGACCCTCAATTTTGTCCTTCGACACTGGCATTGGTCCTTTAGGCGTCACCTGCACCCATCGTTCTCATATGGCACCACTAGGGCCCCTTTTGGGCTTAGTCGGTGTCCGAGCCTTGTGTGGGCTTGTCTGTGGTCCATTGTGGTGCGTATGAGGTTCATTTTGGAGGGTCATCGTGGCCATTTTCCTAGTCGTTCACATCACCCTATAGGAAGGAAGTGGGGTCATCCCGATGTTTTAGCTTAGTTGAAGTTTATAGGGGCATGTTGAGATTCGGAGCACTCGGGCTTGTTTTGATCATGGCTTCCTCATTCAAACTCGGAATTGTGTATTGCTTTTTTTCATGGATTCCTCACTCTTCCAGGAACATTCTATCAAATTTTCAAGATTTTTTTGCAACCGGTTCGACCGGTTGGCATCCGGTTCAGCCGGTTCACCGAGTCAGCCGGTGTAGAACACTGATTTTTGGTAATTATTTTGATCATATCTCCCTTTTCTGAACTCAGAATTGTGTACTGCTTTTTTTCATGGATTCCTCACTCTTCCAAGAACATTCTATCAAATTTTCAAGATTTTTTGCAACCGATTCAGTCAATTCATTGAGTCAGCCAGTGTATAACACATATTATTGGTAATTATTTTGATCATATCTCCCTTTTTCGAACTCGGAATTGCATACCGCTTTTTTTCATATATTCCTCACTCTTCCAGGAACATTCTATCAAAATTTCAAGATTTTTTGCAACCGGTTCGACCGGTTGACACTTGGTTCAGCCGGTTCAGCTGGTTCATCGAGTCAGCTGGTGTAAAACACTGATTTTGGTAATTTTGGGACCCAAATCCTACATGGATCAGGCCCATAAGCTCCAGATCTGTTTTGAGCAATGTTGTGGGCCCATTTTGGGCCTTGGTGTAGGTTCCTTGCAGCCCACCACGAATCCATATGGATTCTTGGTGGTGAAGCAAGCTGAAAACTGAAGGGAGTGAGCTGGCCTCGTAAGTGCAAAAGAAATAATGGGGGTGTGGTTCCCATGCTGATGGAGGGGATTTCGGTGCTGAAGGGAAACCAAGAGGCTCAAATGCTGAGAGGGGTATGAGTATAAAAGGTGAGAGGATAGGAGAGCAAGGGACCTTTTGGCATTTTTGAGAGAGAGGATATTTTGTTGGTGAGAAAAACAGAGGGTGAGGAGCATCTTCTAAGTTGAAAGCGTGGGGGAAAGCTACAACATCTCGGCTTCTGGAAGTCATCATCAGCGTACATGGATCATATTTGGCGGAGATTCTGAGGTAAGTATGTTGAATTTTTTTTACCTACAAGTCATCTTCATCGTCTTCGTATGCTTTTTCTTCTTTCTCATATTTTTTTATCTCCATTGATGTGAAGATTGTATTGCTTGGGTGTGGATAATAAAGGCCACACATGTTTGTTGTTGATTGGTTATGAAAGGTTGAGGATTATAGTTGAGGATGATTGTTTTCCTAATGTGTTAGAATCATGTTTACGCTCAAGTTTAATTCATTCATCGTTTTCAATTTTGCACCATAGTTGGCTGACTCTGTAAGTCACGAGAAACACCTGACCTTGCTTTATTTGGTTCTCACTCATCCGGGCTCTGAATTGAGAACCGTTTCTTTTGTTTGATTCATTATTCATTTAGGAACTTTCTGACCAAATTTAGGATTTTTCATCAACCGGTTTTCATCCGATTCAACCGGTTCAGCACCATAGTTGGCTGACTCTGTAAGTCATGAGGAACACCTGACCTTGCTTTGTTTGGTTCTCATTCATCCGGGCTCGGAATTGAGAACCATTTATTTTGTTTGCTTCCTTATTCATTTAGGAACTTTCTTACCGAATCTGGGATTTTTCATCAACCGGTTGGCATCTGGTTCAACCTGTTCAGTACCATAGTTGGTTGACTGTGTAAGTCATGAGGAACACCTGACCTTGCTTTGTTTGGTTCTCATTCATCCGAGCTCGGAATTGAGATCCGTTTCTTTTTTTGATTCCTTATTCATTTAGGAACTTTCTGATAAAATTTGGGATTTTTTATCAACCGGTTGAACTGGTTGAGAACCGGTTCAACCGGTTTAGCACCATAGTTGGCTGACTCTATCAGTCATGAGGAACACTTGTCCTTGCTTTGTTTAGTTCTCACTCATCTGGGCTTGGAATTGAGAACCGCTACTTTTGTTTGCTCCCTTATTCATTTAGGAACTTTCTTACCAAATCTAGGATTTTTTATCAACCGGATGAACTAGTTGGGAATCGGTTCAACCGGTTCAGCACCATAGTTGGCTGACTCTGTCAGTCATGAGGAGCACTTGATCGGGCTTTGTTTGGTTCTCACTCGTCTGGGCTTGGGATTGAGTGTCGTTGCTTTTGTTTCATTTCTTATTCATTTAGGAACTTTCTGACCAAATTTGGGATTTTTTATCAACCGGATGGACCAGTTGAGAATTGGTTCAACCTATTCTGCAAGAGGACTTTGGGCAGCCCTCAATTTTGGACTTTTTCAAGCCCGTATCCATTGGGGCTCAAACCCATTTGCTATGGGGCACTTGTGAGCCATCTTGAAGGTTTAAGTCAGTGTGTGATTTCAATTAGTGTGGGCTCATTTTGAGGTTATGGGCGGTGTAGTCTAGGTAAGTCTAGTTTGATTTGTATGACATTTGGGGAGTCCATTACCTAATTTCAACCAGCTTTCTTCCTTTTTGGCACAAAATTTGATGCTTGATTCTGAATACATGTTGCATGGCTGACTCACCCTCTGCTGTAGCACATGGCTAGGGACCACAGGTATGCATCGTTGGTTTTGATTGTTGAATCATATGCATGCATGGTGCTTAATCCTGAATGTTTGTTACATGTTTATCTGTGTTTGGCTGACCTTTTATGCAGCACATGGCTGGGGACCACAGGTACGCACCCATTGTTTTGGTTGGTTGAATTCATATGCATGCCAAATACCAATTAAGATTGTGTGATTCATGACATCTATTTAGCCTAGGGTTTCATCTTTGACCCATATGCTCCCACATACCCAATTCATTAGTAGAGACCGAATTCCGGGCCTAGAGGGGTGCTACCTCGCATGAGGTACCTTCCCAATGGGTAACCTGGTCCCCGGACCCAGAATCTAGTTTTCACGGACTGCTTTTTCCATACTGGGGTCATTAGGGGTTTTTGTTCTTACTTAATTTTCCCCATTTTAAAAATAAAAATAAAAATTAAGTGGCGAGTCCACACGACACCGTTCCTCACCGGGGGTGGGTTTTTCAAAACTGGAAAACTCAACTTTTTCATTCCTTATTTTCTTTTAAAAGCAAGGCGCACCAGTCCGACGAATCGGGTGAGGGTCCACACCAACTTGGGGCTTCGAGTGATATGAATGATTCCTGGTGGTGAGAAGAAGGCTCCAAATGTTATGAACAATAAGGGTTGTGGATGACATGAATGACTCAAGGTCATCAGCTTAGGGCTCTAGATGATATGAACAACTCTCAATTATGGATGACATGAACATGAATGACTCTGGGTTATGAATGACTCTGGGTTATGAGCTCAAGGCTCTAAATGTTATGAATAGCTTAGGATACTAGATGTTATTAACAACTTAGGGTTGTGGATGACATGAACAACTTTGGGTTGTGAGCTCATGGTTATAGATGCCATTCACAATTGAAGATTATGATTGACATGAATGACTCTGGTTCGTGAGCTCCAAGCTCTAGATGCTATGAATAACTCAAGGTTGTGGATCATATGTGCTACTATAGATCGTGAAATCAAGCTATGGATGCTATGTATAAGTTAACTTTGTGGATGATATGAACAACTTAGAATCCTGTGAGCTCAGGCCTCTAAATGTTATAAACCGCTCAGGATTATGGATGATATGAATGATTCTTGGTGATGAGCCTATGGCTCTAAATGATATGAACATCTCAGGTATGTGGATAACATGAATGACTTCAAGTTGTGAGCTTAAGGCTTTAGATACAATGAATAGCTCAAGGTTGTCATTCACATCAATGACTTTGGGTCATGACCTCACTACTCTAGATGTTATGCACAACTCAAGGTTGTGGATGATATAAACAACTTGAGACCCCGTGAGCTTAAGCCTCTAGATGATATGAATAACTCAGGGGTGTGGATGATATGAATGATTGTTGGTTATGAGACCATGGATCTAAAGTGCTATGAACAACATAGGCCAATTATTGATATGAATGACTCTGGGTCATGAGCTCAAGGCTCTAGATGCTATGAACAACTCAAGGTTGTGGATGACATGAATGACTTCAGGTCATGAGCTTAAGGCTCGAGATGCTATGAATAGATCATATGGGGGCACCCTATCCCTGTGTACCTCTCAATGTCCGGCATGCGGGACTTAATTGGCAAAGCTGCCATTGGAAGGTCATCATATCCGTCCCAACCTATAACTCCATTAGAAACATGCAGGGACCTGATCCTCTACTCAATCCTATCAATACGGGCCTGAGTGCCATCAATAATTGATGCAGGGGCCACAACAGAATGTGGCATAGTCTTAGTCTAACCATGAAGTACAAAAGCTCTAACCCGTGGGGCTGACTGAACAGGTGGTGGTGGTGGTGGTGGTGGAACTGTATAGTCCTGCTCTATAGTAGGTATAGATAGCGGTGGCAGAGGTGGAGGTGCAGTGGAATCATGCGGGGTGCTCCTCGAAATCTGTGCTAGTGGGGCTGGTGCCCGTCTTTCCTCTGACCTAGTCCTAAGATAGCATCCCGGAGCGATGTCATGGTATCGGTAATCTCAGCCAACTGGTCAATAATAGCATACTATGGGTCCATATCTCGGTAATCTGATATCCACTCTAACTAACTATGTGGATTTGATCCTCTAACCAATCTACCCCTGATCCGGATCCAAGCTCGAGAACCTAGGTCGGTCTCAATTAACAATCCTACAAAAGAAAAAGGGTACGTCAATCCCCATGGCTATCAATTCTAAAATCAATCCAGTAATGTAATCTCAGAACAAAATCCTCTAAAGGAGTGTGATGTCAATAGCTAATCCGATGTATGGCTCCATAGGCAGGAGCGGGAATCTAACATGGTGGTATCCTATGGGTAAAGTGGCTCAAGGCTAATGACTGAAGAAGGCAAGTCCTAAAAGACTATATGACCGTACCCACAGGGGGATACCCAAACTAAGATCCTAACCAACAAACCAAAGTGACACACTGGCCACGTAAGTATCCATGAAATCCAGCTCAGGGCTATACAGGTCTTCATTGCTCGGATATCCATCATCTCCATAGTGCTCCCAAACATCGATAGAGCCCTTATACTAGACCTTACTCCAAACCCCTAGCTTGGTCGAAGGCAATCAATTGGGAATGACTCCCAAGCAATTCAAGCAACCAATGTGAAATAGTCGACCAAGACTAGTGGTCGGAAATAAAGGGATACACACGAGTCCCACAAACACAAGCAATCCAACAGCCATGCACAAGAAAGGGTAGTCATGCAACAAGCAGTCATGTACACATAGCAATCCTACCACAAAATCTACCCACAATTTAATCATCTATTCCAATAAGAATCATATAGCCAATAACCAACAATAGCGAGTAAGCATGCTAGAATCCAACAAGTGAACACACAAGCAATCATCACATCATAAGTGCAAACTAGATACCAATCAAGTAAGTGATCATCAGTCATCTAAATAGCCTAAGAGTCTACTGATTAATGAACCATGTGCTCCCATATGCCCAACTCAAATTCAAGCTTGATCCTCTTATGAAACCAAAGATTATGGGTTCGATCCCCAGTGGAGTCGCCAATTTGTGGACCCTCACCCGATCCACTCGGATGGCACGACTCGCTATCTTTTTTTTAAAAAAAAGTAATGTGGAATGGAATGGAAAAGTGGTTTTCGAGTTTTAAAAATTCCATCCCCGATGAGGAACGATTTTGTTTGGAGTCACCACTTATTTCTTATTTTTATTTTTTAAAGGGGAAAAATTAAGTAAGAACAAAAACCCATGATGACTCTAGTATGGAAAAAGCAGTCTACGAAACTTGAGTCTGGGTCTGGGGATCAGGTTACCTATCAGGAAGGTACCTCATGTGAGGTAGCGCCCCTCTAGGCTTGGAACTCGGTCTTTACCATTGAATTAGGCATGTGGGAGTATATGGGTCAAGGATCAAAGAGCCTCTTAGGCTAATCATAGACAACATAAATCACACAAAGCTACTCAATATCTAGCATGCATAGGCACTCAATAAATCAACAAATGGCATACCTGAGGTCCCTAGCCATGCGCTGCAGAAAAGATCAACCAATAGGAATAAATACTCAATAAGCATGCATGGCAATCACATGTCAAAACATCAATCACTAGATACCAAGACTCATAAATGAGCTCAAACCATGGGTCAAAGTACGTAACTTGGGTCCCTAGCCAAGCACTACAATGAGGGGTTAGTCAACACGTGGCAAGCATTTTTTTAAACATCAAAATGTGCCCAAGCCAAACATTCACAATAACCCCCCCCCCCCCCCCCAACCTTCCTAGCCAATAACACCCTTAACTCATAGGTGGGCCCACATTATTTCAAACCAAATCTGGATTCAGACCCTAAAGGTGGCCTACAAGTGCCTTGGAGCTTAAGTGCCCAAACCATAACAAATGGGGGTCAAAACATGTTAAAACTGGAATTACCTAGTAGAACCAGTTGAACCGATTCCCAACTGGCTCAACTAGTTGATAAAATATCTGAAACTTTACCAGAATATTCCTCAGAGAATAGGAAATCCAAAAAAACAAATGGCACTCAATTCTGAGCCCGGATGAGGGAGAACCAGCTAAAACAATGCAAAGCATTTATAAAATAGGGCTGCCACCAAGCCACCTATTGAACCGGTTCCCAACTGGTTCATCCGATTGAGAAAAAATTTGAAACTTTACCAAAATATTTCTTAGAGAATAAGGAATCCAAAATAACAAATGGCACTTAATTCCAAGCTCGGATGAGGGAGAACCAACCGAAACAATGCGATGTGTTCCATAAAAGGCCAAACCCGAGCCACCCAAAATGCATTGTTTTCTTTAAAATTCGCCACTTAAGCCAATGCTTTAGTAGATGCAATTTTTCCATAAGCCACAAATGAAAGAGCCTACTTCCCAAACAAATTAACGATATTTCCTACAATCAAAGGAAATGAACACCATGTCCCGTCCCTTGCCAAATCTAGGACCAACGAGGCCTTATTAAGGAAGTAAAACAAACCTAAATTGAGGGCTAAGGAACCCTCATTCCAAACCTGAATCTAAGAACCAGAGACCTTTGCTTACTCAAAGAAAATCAAAACTGGTTGCTAATGAGAGAAATACTTACTTTGTTCACAAAATAAATCACACCATACATGGGAGCTTAGGCATGCAATAACGAAAATACAAGGACCCCAGCTTTATCTTTCATATACCTCCAATGACCATTTCGAATGCTAAAAAAATAACAGACTCACTCTTAGTTGAATCAGACATGCATAGTCTTAAACAACTTAGAAACTTGACCCAAAGACTAATCAGTAAAGGCCCTCATTTTCTTGTCTAAACAGATTATTCCAACAAACCTAAAAAAGAATGAGAATATAAAATAGCAAAAAGCAGGATCAAAGAGTTACCTATGCATGCGTTGAAGATGTCGAGGTAGAAATGAAGTCATTGGGGTAGCAAATGTCCAAGTTCCACTTCCAAAAATCAAGGCCTTCCCCTTCAATAGCACGAACACAAAACTACTCCCTCTATAACTAGAAAATCTCTCAAAACCTCCGTGTCCTTCACTCTTTCCTTTGTTTCTTTTTATTTATTTATTTTTGCCTCTCTTCTTTATTTTCCTTTCTCTCCCAACACACAGAACTTTCTCAGGTCTAGAACTCTTCCCCCACTCTCTCTCTCTCTTTTAAGCTCTCACCCTCTTTTCCTTTGGCTTTCACCATTTTGACAGAGTTTTCTCCTAGAATCCATAGAGAAGTCCCTCTCTTCTTCTCCTTTTTTGGCTTTTATATCAGACCCCTTTGTTCCTCCAGCTTCCATTCATTTTCCCATGCATTCAGCTCTAGAAAACAGCCCTTCAACCTTGAAACCACACTCCCCAATAACTCTTCTCACCAATTCTCCATGCAAGCTGACTCCTTTAAGTTTTCAGCTTGCTTCACCACCAAGGATCCATATGGATTCATGGTGGGCCACAACGAACCCAAACCAAGGCCCAAAAGGGACCCATAATATAGCCTAAGATCGATCTGGAGCTTATGGGCCCAAGCCATGTAGGAATTGGGCTTCAAAATCATCAAAACCAGTGCTCCATACAAGCTAGCTCGATGAACTGATTGAACTGGACGATAACCAATCGAACTGATTGAGAAAATTATGAAATTTTGAATAAGGTTCCCCAAAGAATAATGAGTCCATGAAAAAAAATGGTACAGGATTCCGAGGTCGGATAAGGGAGATATGGCTAAAACAAGCCTAAGTGCTCCAAATTCGGACTTGTTTCCATGCATTCTACCTAAACTGAAACTTTGGGGACCGGTCGAGATGGTTGAGAAAAATTATGAAATTTTGAAAGAATTTTCCCTGAAGAATAAGGAGTGCATGAAAAAAAATGGTGTGCAATTCCAGGTTTAGATGAGGGAGATATGGCCAAAATAGGCCCAAGTGCTCCGAGCTCAGACACACTCCGATAAACTCCAACTGAGATAAAACTTCGGGATGGCCCCACTTCCTTCCTATGGCATGATGCCAACAACTAGGAAAATGGTCATGATGGAACTCCAAAATGAACCATACTCGCACCACAATGAACCACATACGAACCTAAACAAGGCTAAAAAAAACCGACTAGGCCCAAAAGGAGGCCCTAGTGGTGCCATATGAAAACATGGGTGCATGTGACACTCATATGATAAATGCAAGTGTCAAGGGAAAAAATTGAGGGTCTATATGATGCTATGAAAAGCTCAGGGGTACAGATGATATGAATGATTCTTGGTCATGTGCCCATGGCTTTAAATGCGATGAACAACTCAGGGTTGTAGATGACATGAATGACTCCGAGTCGTGAGCTCAGGGGGCTCTGAATACTGTGAACAACTCAGGGTTGTTATTGATGTGAACAACTTCAGGTCATGAGCTTAGGGTTCTAGATGCTTTAGACAACTCAGGGTTGTGGATGATATGAAAGACTCTAGGTCGTGAGCTTAGGTCTTTAGATACTATGAACAACTCAAGGTTATGGTTGACATGAATGACTCCAAGTCATGAGCTCAAGGCTCTAGATGCTATGAACAGCTTCGGACTATGGATGACATAAGCTACTCCAGGTTGTGAGCTTAGGGTTATTGATACTACAAACAACTTTGTGTTGTTTATGATATAAACGAGTTGGAATCCCATGAGCTCAAACCTTTAGATGCTAAGAACATTTTAGGACTAGGGATGATATGACCGATTTTCTGTCATGAGCTTAGGGTCGTGGATGGCATGAATGACTCTACATCATGAGCTTAGGGCTTTGGATACTATGAACAACTCAAGGTTATGATTGACATCAATGACTTTGAGTTGTGAGACCAAGGCTCTAAATGCTATGAACAAGTCAGGGTTATGGATGATATGAGCTATGCAAGGTCGTGAGCTCAGGGCTATTGATGGTATGAACAACTCAATGTTATGTATGGTGTCAATGACTCGGGATCCTATGAGCACACACCTCTAAATGCTATGAACAACTCAAAGTTGAGGTTGGCATTAATGATTCTTAGTCATAAGCCAATGACTCTAAATGCTATGAATAGCTCAGAGCTATAGCTGACATGAATGACTCTGGATCATGAGCTAAACCTCAGGGTTGTGGTTGACATAAAGATTTTGGTTTGTGAGCCTAAGACTCATGATGCTATGAAGAGCTCAGGATTGTGGATGACTTGAAATAACATAGGGTTGTGGATGATATGAAAGATTTTGGATCGTGTGAGCTTAGGCTTCTAGATGATGTGAACAACTTAGTGGTGTGGATGATATTAACGATTCTTGGTCGTGTATCCATGGCTCTAAATGCTATGAACAACTCAAGACTGTAGATGACATGAATGAATTTAGGTCGTGAGTTCAAGGATTTGGATGTTATGAGCAACTTAGGGCTTTGGTTGACATGAATGACTCTAGGTCATGAGCTTAGGGTTCTAGATACCATGTATAGCTCAAGGTTATGGATAACATGAATGAATCTGGGTCACGATCTCAAGGCTCTACAAACTATGAACAACTCAAGGTTGTGGTTGACATAAACAACTCCAGGTCATGAGCTCAAGCCTCTACATGCTATGAAAAGCTCGGGGTTGTAAATGATATGAACAATTTTGCACCATGAGCTTAGAGTTATGGATGACATCAACGACTCAGATTCGTGAGCTTAGTGTTCTAGATATTATAAACAGCTTAGAGTTGTGGTTGACATGAACAACTCTGGGTTGTGATATCAAGGCTCAACATGCTATGAATAAATCAAGGCACTGGATTAAATGAGCTACTTCGAGTTGTGAGCTCAAGGTACTGCCTACTATGAACAACTCAACTTTGTGTATGGTATGAACAACTCGGGATCCCTTGAGATGAGGGCTCTAGATGCTATGAACAGTTAAGGGTTGTGGGTGACATGAACAACTCCAGGTCTTGAGTTCTAGGCTATAGGTTATATGAACAACTCAAGGTTGTGGATGATATGAACAATTCCTAGTTGTGAGCCCAATGCTCTAGATGTTATGAATAGCTTAGGGTTGTGGATGACATGAACAACTTCGAGTCATGAGCTTAGGGCTTTAAATGCTATGAATAACTCAGGATAGTGGTTGACATGAATGACTTCAGGTTATGAGCTCAGTTCTTTAGATGCTATGAACAACTCAGGGTTATGAATGACATGAACAACTCCAGGTCGTGAGCTTACAACTCTAGATGCTACGAACAACTCAGGCTTGTGGATGACATGAGCTACTCTAGGTTGTGAGCTAAGGGCTTTGGATGCTATGAACAAGTTAGGGTTATGGATGATATGAGCTATTTTTGGTCATGAGCCTAAGGCTCTAAATCTTATGAACAACATAGGACTATAGATGACATGAACGACTCAATGTCGTGAGCTCAAGGCACTAAATGCTATGAACAACTCATGTTTATTGTCGATATGAATGACTCTGAATCTTGAGCTTAGGGCTCTAGATGCTATCAACTTCTTAGATTTGTGGATGATATGAGTTACTCCATGTCTTAAGCTTATGGCTTTAAAATCTATGAATAACATAAGGTTGTGGATAGTATGAATGACTTAGAATCCTGTGAGCTCAAGCCTCTAGGAGCTATGAATAGCTTAGGGTAGTGGATGATATGAACAATTCTTGGTTGTGAGCCCAAGACTCTAAATATTATGAACTGGTCAGGGTTATGAATGACATGAATGACTCAAGGTCGTTAGCTTAGGGTTCTTCATGCTATGAACAACTTAGGCTTATGATTGACATGAATGACTCTATGTTGTCAACTCGGGGCTCTAGATGCTATGAACAACTTAAAGTTATGGATGATAAAAATGACTTGGAATTCTGTGATCTACGGCCTCTAGATGCTTTAAACAGCTCAAGGCTGAGAATGATATGAATGATTTTTGGTCATGACCCTATGACATTAAAAGTTATAAACAACTTGGGGTTGTGGATGACATGAATGACTCAAGGACGTGAGCTCATGGCTTTAGCTAGTATGAACAAATCAGGTTTGTGGATGATAGGTATGACTCCAGGTCATGAGCTTAGAGCTCTAAATGCTGTGAATAGCTCAAGGTTGTGGTTAATGTGCATGTTGTGAGCTTATGGTTTTGGATGCTATGAACTGCTCGGGTTATGGATGATATGAATGACTTGAGATCCTTTAAGCTTAAGCCTCTAGGTGCTATGAATAGCTCATGGTTGTGGTTCTTAGTCATGAGCCCAAGGCTCTAAATATTATGAACAACTAAGGGTAGTAGATGACATGAACGATTGAAAGTTGTGAGCTTAGGGCTCTGGATGCTATGATTAACTCAAGGCGTTAAATGATATGAATAACTCAGAGTATTGGATGATATGAACGACTCAGGATCCCGTGAGCTTAAGCCTCTAGATGCTATGAATAGCTCACAATTGTGCAAACATGAATCACTCAAGGTCATTAGCTTTATGAACAACTTAAGGTTGTGGATGACATAAATGACTCAAGATTATGAGCTCTAAACTCTGGATGACATGAACAACTCTAGGTTGTTAGCTCAATGCTCTAGATATTACGAATAGCTCGAGGCTATGGTTGACATGAACGACTTTAGGTTGTGAGTTAAGGGTTCCAGATGGTATGAACAGTTCAGGGATGTGGATGACATGAATGACTCTGCATGGTGAGCTCAAGGCTCTAGATGCTATTAACAACTCAAAGTTTTGGATGATATGAATGATTTGGGATCCTGTGAGCTCAAGCCTTTAGATGCTATGAATAACTTAGGGTTTCGGGTGATATGAATGATTCTTGGTCATAAGGAAAAGACTCCAAATGTTATGAACAAGTCAGGGTTGTGGATGGCATAAAGGACTCAAGGTCATGAGCTTAGGACTCTAGATGCTATGAACAACTCTCAACTATGGACGATATGAACGTCTCAAGGTCATGAGCTCAAAGCTTTAAATGTTAAGAACCACTCAAGCTATGGATGACCTAAATGACTCCAAATCATAAGTTCAAGGCTCTAGATGCTATGAATAGTTCAAGGATGTGGATGACATAAACGACGTAATGTTGTGAGCTCAGGGCTCTAGATGCTATGAATAAGTCAAAGTTGTGGATGATATGAACAATTTGGGATCCAGTGAGCTCAGGCCTCCAGGTGCTATAAACAAGTCAAGACTTTGGATGATATGAACAATTCTTAGTTTTGAACACAAGGCACTAAATGTTGTGAACAACTCAAGGTTGTGATCTTAGGGCTCTAGATGATATAAATAGATCAAATATATGGTTGACATAAAAAAAACTCTGGGTTGTGAGCTTAGGTTTTTAGATGCTATGAATAGCATATGCCTATGGATTACATGAGTTGCTCCACGTCGTGAGCTCATGGCTTTGGATGCTATGAACTACTTGAGGTTATGAATGATATGAACAACTTGGGATCTTGTGAGTTCAAACCTCTAGGTGCTATCAATCTCTCAAGGATGTGGATGATATGAACGATTCTTGGTCATGAGCAACTCAGGGCTCTGAATGACATGAATGACTAAAGGTCATGAGCTTAGGGCTCGGGATGCTATGAATAGCTCAGAACTCTAGATTTTTTGAATAACTTAGAATTATGGATGATATAAACGACTCGACATCCTATGAGCTTAGGCCTCTAGATGTTATGAATAGCTAAGGGTTGTGGATGACATGAACGACTATAGGTTATGAGCTTATGGCTTTAGATGTTATGAACTGCTTTAGACTGAACGTCATAATCTCAGAGCTCTGTATATTAGGAACAGTTTAGGGCTGTGGATGACATGAACAACTTTAGGTCGTGAGCTCAAGGTTTTAGTTGCTATGAACAACTCAGGGTTATGGCTAGCATGAACTATTTTGAGTCGTGAGCTAAGGACTCTAGATGCTATAAATAGTTTAGGGATGTGGATGACATGAATGGCTCTATGTCATGAGCTCAAGGCTCTAGATGCTATGAACAACTCATGATCCCGTGAGCTCAGGGCTCTGGATTCTATGAACGACTCAGGGCTTTAGAAGATATGAATGATTCTTGGTCATGAACACCAACCTCTAAATGTTATGAACACCTCAAGGCTATGAGTGATAGGAACGACTCATGGTCGTGAGCTCAAGGCTCTAGATGATATGAACAACTTAGGTCTGTGGTTGACATGAACTACTCTGGGTCATAAGTTAAAGGCTCCACTGTTAGAATAAAGCCCTTAAAAGCATGACATGATATAATAAATTTAGAATTCATTATTTATTTAATGATGTTCCAGTTTCACTGTTATCCATCCTTATTCCATGTATTATACTCTATGAGCATTCTTACCTCAACCCTTTACATTGTACATGAGTTAGGTGCATTTATACCAAGCTTCTTCATTGTATTGTCTCTCAACTTTGAGAGAATATTGATCTTATGCTGAAGTTAGTAGTGGCTTTGACCTATAGGTTAGATCGTAAGTTGATTATATATTACATATGGATTGGGTCACTATTAATGGAAGCTGGTAGCAATATGTATTCTTGATAAAGGCACTATGATATCTCTTAGGATTGAGATAGAGTGTTACATTGAGTGATCCTAAGGAGGTGTATTCATGGAAACTATGGGCATAGTAATTCCTTCAGTGGAACTTGATATAGGCTCTTTTAAAGGTAAGATATGTTAATTAAACATATAACAGGACGATCTATAACTCAAGGATGGAAGAGGTAGTCTTGAAAGACTATTAGCTTTCACCTCGTTAAACTACAGACACTAGTTCATAGGGAGACTAAACACAATGGATACTAGGTCACAAACCCGAGCACTTAGTGTCTTGTTGTTATTTACATAGGATACTAGAGTTTAGTTGTATCTCTATAGTGAGATGTTGAATACACTTTAGAATTAGATTCTAAGGGAGCCAATATCTGTATAGGTCCCAATGGTCCCCGCTTTGAGCTCATATACCTTGTTTACATGGGTTATGAGGGAAGAATTGGCTCTAAGTTCAATTTTGTGCATAAGGGTGTTTTGGTAATTAGGTAAGGTTGCATAAGGGTAAGTGAGCAAGGTCTCTGGATTGGATTAAGTGATGAGGCCCTATTAAGTTAATTAATCAATTATAACCCATTTTGGGTTAGATTAAGTGACCCAAATCCATGTGTCCTTAAGTCACTTAAGCCCATTTAGGAACCTTATAAATACCACCTAAGGTTTAGAGCTTCCATAGCTTTTGTCTTCCACCATCCAGAGGGGTAGAGAGCCATAGCCTCCACCTTCTTTCTCTTTCCAATGAAAGTGTGCCAAGATCAAGGTTCGAGTGATTGAGTAGAAGACTTTGGGCTTACGAGACTTCTATGATTTCGATCTTCATCTTCACCATGTGGATTTGATTTGAAAACATCTAAATTCGAGGAATGGTTTTTGTTAGAACTTTTTGAATTCTTTTAAAGTATAAAAAAGTTATTTTTTCACCATGCATAGAATTTAGAAAAAGCCTAGGATAGTTATGCATATTCCTAACCTGATCCAGACTTTGGAAACTGAGAGATCTAGGTTTTTCCCATTAGTTAACTCAAGGCTCTAGATGTTATGAATAGCTTAGGGTTGTGGATGATATGAACGACTTGGGATCTTGTAAGCACAAGCTTCCAGATGACATGAATAGCTTATGGTTGTGGATGATATGAACGATTCTTGGTCGTGAGCCTAGTGCTTTAAATATTATAAATAACTCAGGGTTATAGGTTACATGAACAACTCAAGGTTGTGAGCTCAGGGCTCTAAATGTTATGAACAACTCAGGGTTTTGGTTGGCATGAAAGACTCTGGGTTGTGATGTTAGGGCTCTAGATGTTATGAACAGCTCAAGGTTGTGGATGATATGTGCTACTTTGGGTTGTGAGCTTAAGGCTATGAATGCTTTGAATAGCTCAACATTATGGGTGACATGAATGACTAAGGATCCCATGAGCTTAGGCTTTTAGATGATATGAACAACTTAGGAATGTAGATGATATGAATGATTTTGCATCATGAACTTAAGGTTGTGCATGACATGAACGACTCCAAGTCGTGAGCTCATAACTCTAGATACTATGAACAACTCAAGGTTGTGGATGACATGAAGCACTTCGAGTCGTGAACTTAGGGATTTAGATGCTAGAAAAATCTCAGAGCTGTGGATGATATGAATGACTTGAAATCCCATGAGGTCAAGCCCTAAGTTGCTATGAACACCTCAGGGTTAAGGATGATATGAATAACTCAAGGCTATTATGAACATGAACGACTCTAGGTCATGTGCTCAAGGCTTTAGATGTTATGAACAACTTAAGACTCTAGATGTTATTAACAACTCAAGGTTGTGGATGACATGAACAACTTTAGGTCATAAGCTTAGGGCTATGGATGCCACACACAGCTCAAGGCTATGGTTGACATGAATGACTCTGGTTCATGACCTCCAGGCTATAGATGCTATGAACAACTCAAGTTTGTTGATCATATGAGCTACTCTAGATCATGAGCTCAGGCTATGGATGCTATGAACAACTCAACTTTGTGGATGAAATGAATGACTTGGAATCCTATGAGCTCAAGCCTTTAGATGCTATAAATAGCTCAGGGTTGTGGATAATATGAATGATTCTTGGTCATGAGCCTATGAATCTAAATGCTATGAATAGCTCAGGTATGTGGATAACATGAACGACTTCAAGTCGGGAGTTTAGGGCTTTAAATGCAATGAATAGCTCAGGGTTGTTATTGACATGAATGACTTTAGGTCGTGACCTCAGCACTCTAGATGTTATGAATAGCTCAAGGCTGTGGATGACATGAGCTACTACGAGTCGTTAGCTCAGCGCTCCTTAGATGCTATGAACAACTCAAGGTTGTGGATGATGTGAATGACTCAGGATCCCGTGAGCTCAGGCTTCTAGATGGTACAAATAACTTAAGGGTGTGGATGATATGAATGATTCTTGGTCATGAGACCATGGCTCTAAAATGCTATGAACAACACAGGCTTATTGTTAACATGAATGACTTTGAGTTGTGAGCTCAAGGCTCTAGATGCTATGAACAACTCAGGGTTGTGGATGACTTCAACGACTTCAAGTCATGAGTTTAGAGCATGAGATGCTATGAGCAACTCATGGTTGTGGATGACATGAACAACTTTAGGTCATGTGCTTAGGAATCTAGATACTATGAACAACTTAAGGCTATGGTGGACATGAATGTCTCCGAGTTATGAGCTTAGGGCTCGAGAAGCTATGAATAGCTCACGACTTTGGATGACATGAATGACTCTATGTTGTGAGCTTAGGGCTCTAGATCTATGAATAGAACAAGACTATGGATGCCATGAATGGCTCTTCGTCGTGAGCTTAGGGCTCTAGATACTACGAATAGCTAAGGGTTGTGGTCGAAATGAATGACTCTAGGTCGTGAGCTTAGGGCTCTAGATGTTATGAACAAGGCAAGGGTTTAGATGATATGTGCTACTCTAAGTCGTGAGCTCAAGGTTGTGGATACTTTGAACAACTTAACATTATGGATGATATGAACAACTTGGGATCCCATGAGCTTAAGCCTTTAGAAGCTATGAGCAGCTTAGGGTTTTGGATGATATGAAAGATTTTGCATCATGAGTTAACGGTTATGGATGACATGAAAGACTCTGGGTCATGAGGTCACGGTTCCAAATACTATGAACATCTCAAGGTTGTGGTTGACATGAACGACTCAGCGTTGTGAGCTCAAGGCTCTAGATGCTATGAGTAGCTCAAAGTTGTGGATGATATAAACAACTAGGGATGTTGTGAGCTCAAGCCTCAAGATGCTATGGACAACTCATGGCTAAGGATGATATTAATGATTCTTGGTCGTGAGCTTATGACTCTAATTGCTATAAATAGCTTAGAGCTATGGATGACATGAATGACTCCAAGTCGTGAGTGCAAGGCTGAAGATGCTATGAACAGCTCAGGCTAGTTGATGACATGAATGACTCAAGATCATTAGCTCAGGTCTCAAAATGCTATGAACAAATTAAGGTTGTGGTGGACATCAGCGACTTTGGGTCATGAGCTCAAGGCTCTAGGTGCTATGAACAACTCAAGGTTATGGATTACATAAATGACTTCGAGTTGTGAGCTTAGGGCACTAGATGCTATGAACAACTCAGGGTTGTGGATGACATGAACTACTTCAGGTTGAGAGTTTAGGGCTCTAGATGATATGAATAACTCAGGGATATGGATGACATGAACAACTCTTAGTGGTGTGCTTTGGGCTCTAGATGCTATAACAACTGAATGTTGTGGTTGACATGAATGAGTCCGGGTCATGATCTCAAGCCTTCAAATGTTATGAAACGTTACGGATAGGGATGACATGAACGACTCCATGTTGTAATCTCAAGGCTCTAAATTTTATGAAAAGCTTAGGGCTATACATGACATGAAAGATTTCAGGTTGTGGACTTAGGGGTCTAAATGCTATGAATAGCTTAGGGTTGTTAATGACATGAACGACTCTAGGTCATGTGCTTAGGTCTCTAGATGCTGTGAACAACTTAATGCTATGGATGATATGTGCCACTCCAGGTCATGAGCTTAAGGCTATGGATGCTTTGAACAACTAATAATTGTGAATGACATGAATGACTTTATATCCAATGAGCTAAGGCCTCTAGATGCTATAAGCAATGTAGGAATGTGGATGATATGAATGATTCTATGTCACTAGCTAAGGGTGGTGGATGACATGAATGACTCTAAGTTATGAGCTCACAACTCAAAATACTATGAACAACTTAAGGTCATGGTTGACATGAACGACTTTAGGTTGTGAGCTCAAGGCTCTAGATGCAATGAGTAGCTTAGAGTTGTAGATAATATGAACGACTTGGGGTCCCATGAGCTCAGGCCATAATAGACTATGAACAACTTAGAGCTATGGATAATATGAATGATTCTTAGTCATGAGCTTATGGCTCTAATTTCTATGAATACCTTAGGGTTGTGGATAACATAACAATTTCGGGTCGTGATCTCACAACTCTAGATGCTATGAAT
Organism: Vitis riparia; assembly: GCF_004353265.1. NCBI lineage: Eukaryota > Viridiplantae > Streptophyta > Magnoliopsida > Vitales > Vitaceae > Vitis > Vitis riparia. The sequence continues at coordinate 147,281 of NW_023269674.1, read as the reverse complement.
AGCCCAAGGCTTATGATGAGATGAACGAATTCAAGTCGTGGGCTTAGGGTTCTAAATTCTATGAATAGCTAAGGGTTGTTGATGACATGAGGAACTCTAAGTCGTGTGCTTAGGGCTCCAAATGCTATGAACAGATCAAGCTTGTGGATGATATGTGCCACTCCAGGTTGTGAGCTCAAGGGTATGGATGTTTTGAACAACTCAACATTGTGGATGATATGAACAACTAAGGATCTGGTGAACTAAATCCTCTAGATGTTATGAGTAGCTCAGGGCTATGGATGATATGAATGACTCTGTGTCATGACCTTAGGGCTGTGGATAGCATGAACAACTCTGGGTTATGAGTTCATGACTCAAGATACTATGAAAACCTCTAGGTTGTAGTTGACATGAACGGCTATGAGTCATGAGCTTAAGGCTCTATATGCTATGAGCAACTTTAAGTTGTGGATGAAATGAATGACTAAGGATCCTATGAGCTCAAGGTTTAAGATAAAATGAATAGCTCAGGGCTATGGATGACAGGAGCAACTCTGGGTCATGAGCTTAGGGCTCATGATACTATGAATAGCTTAGAGCTATGGTTCACATGAATGACTCCAGGTTGAGAGCTCAGGGTTCTAGATAATATGAGCATATCAAGGCCATGGATTACTTAAGGTACTTTGGGTCGTGAGCTCAGGTTGTAGATGCTATGAAAAACTATTTACTATGGTTGACATGAACGAATCTAGGTTGTGATTACCAGGCTTTAAATTCTATGAATAGCTCAGGGTTGTAGATGACATGAGCTACTCTAGATTATGAGCTTAAGGCTCTAGATGCAATGAACAACCCTAGTCTATGGTGGACATGAATGACTTCAGGTCATAAGCTTAGGGCTCTAGATTCTATGTACAACTCAGGGTTATTGAAGACACCAAAGACTAGGTCATGAGCTAAGGGTTCTAGATGCTATGAGTAACTAAAGGTTGTGGATGGCATGAATGACTCATAGTCGTGAGCTTAGGGCTCTAGATACTATGAACAACTCAGGGCCATGGTTGACATGAATGACTTCGGGTCGTGAGCTCAGGGATTTAGATGTTATGAATAGCTCAGGGTCATAAATGACATGAGCTACTTTGGGTCATGAGCTCAAGGCTCTAGGTGCTATGAACAACTCTGGGTCATGAGGTCAGGGCTCTAGGTACTATGCATAGCTCAGGGTTGTAGTTCACATGAATGACTCCGAGTCATGAGCTGAGAGCCTTAGATGCTATGAACAACTAAGGATTCTCGATGCCATGAAAGACTTCGGGTCATGAGCTTAGAGGTTTAGATGATACGTGATTCGTCCCCAATTGGTGTACTCTTGATTCAGTCCTCAGATGGGAGTTATCAATAAAATTTATAAACCTAATTCACCATATACTAGGGTAGTATAGCTAGCATAGCATAGTGGTTCTAGGATCGTCCGCGGGAATGGGTTTTCATATCACACATGATATTAGTTACAGAACAGAATTGGTGTTTTTTCTTTTATGAGTTAGCTTTAAAAGAAAACATAATCTTTGGTTGAAGAAGAGTGGTTGGTTTTAAGCTAACCAAAAATAGTAACTAAGTTAATTACAAAGAAAAGGTTCGGTAGAGTTTCAAGTCACTAGGTTCAGGTTCCTTATACAAAAGGGGAGATTCCGGATCTTTTCCTCGCATTGGGGATTTAACCTATAGTTATCTCCCGAACCGGTGTGTTACACTTCTTCCCATTAATGGTTTCAAACACTAAAGTCCTCTCACTGGTGCATCTTGCAATGGTTCATACCTCTCACCTATTATTTGCCATTCAAGGTGATCCTTAAACTTGGATTACCCTTCAAAAACTCGTAAGAGATGACTAATGGATGTCTCCAAGGAATCCGAAAAGCTTACCAAGTGTTGGCTATTCTAGGTAATCCTACCTTTAAACCACCTCCCAAAGGCTCGCAAGAGGTAACAAATGGATCTTTATGGATGGAGTCCGAAAAGCTTACCAAGTGTTGTCCCAGGTGATTTTAAGGGATTTTAAGTTAACTATAAAAATAAAACCATTAATGAGTCACAACTTCTCTTCATTTAAAATTGAAACAAGGAAAACTCCCACTTTTGTATCTGGGTTTGTTACCTAGCTTCCTTCAGTCCAAGAAACAAAAGAGCATAGCCACTCATCCTCTAAGAAAACATCCTCAGAGGTTGTTTGGCTAGAAATTAAAAAAAAAAAAATCAAAATGAGTAGGTAAGGTAGAGCAAAGCTCTGTATATTTCTTACTAAAAATGTACAAGTGATCCCCAATAATTTCTTCCGAGATTCTGAGATATTACAAAAAAAGATATCTTAAAACATATATATATATATATAGAGATATTTTTAACCCCCCAATTAGATATCCTAAATATCTAAAAGGATCTTTAGCTTATTGCAATGATAGAATAGGTAATTACACAAAATATCTTGAGATAAAAATCTAACGGAGTCGGTGCAAAAATATTTGAAGATTACAGGAAGATTTCGTAAGGTTGCAAAAATTTCACAAGGGGTTGCGAAATTCATCAGTTTCGCAAGGCTTGCAAAATACCTTCTGGTTTGTGAAAATTTCGCAAGGGGTTGCAAAATTCATCAGTTTCGCAAGGCTTACGAAATTCTTTCTTGGGCAATTTGCAAGCTTGCGAATATTTCGCAAAGGGTTGCGAAATTCTTGAATGTTAGATTCCTTCTTTGATTCTCTTCCTTGCACACTTGATTGATTTGGCAAAGGCTTTGAAGCTCTCCAAAACTTGGATTCTTCATGTAATTTAACTTTAATCTTGCTTTGCCATGGGTTATACCAAGTTTTCCCTCATTCTTGGCTTGTTTTAATGATAAAAAAGCTACCAAAAGCACCAAAACTTGCCAAAAACTGATTAGTAACACTTGCAAGGGTCCTTGATGTGCCAATTGAGTTAAAAGGTAACAAATACTACTAAAAAGTGTTTAAAAGAGTTTATAACAAGCTATAAAAGAGCTCTTTTTGAGTAGTAATCACTCCCCCCAATCGACATATTGCTAGTCCCTTAGCAACAAAGGAGAGAAAAACAAAAAATAAGATAGTAAAATAATTTAAAAAATGATGTTGATCACTCTAAAAAATCATAAGTGGCATGATGTAAAGCAAACTCTCACATGGAACATTAAAGAAGCAAAACCCAACCTTCAACAAGAGTATATCAAATATCTTACCTGATCATAATTCACAAATAGTAGGCATTATGCAAATTTAAGTATTAAAAGGATTTCCACTCTCATAGGCTCAACATTTACTCTTCCACAAAAATCTATGTGTTGAGCTTATTAGTTTCTGAATATAGTATGTTGAACTAATCTCTCCCTCCAACCTAGTTTTTACTCAAATTTAAGCAAACTGACCTTCCTCCAATAGGTTAAGAACGCACCTCTTTTATTTCACATTTTTTTTTCATTGTATGAGTGTAATGCTAAAGGTATTGTTTTCTAAAGTGTCCATGTGACAGGGATCCATCAATGACTCCCAACCAATCAAGGTTTAGGGCATCAAGCTTTAAGGATCTTTCAACCTCTAACTCCTCGGATTTTACCCCGGACTTTTGAGATTGAAATTTAATACCTAAGCACCTACAATATGTTCAACTCCACCTATTCACACTTGTAATGAGCATTGAAGTCGGTGACTCCCCTCGGACCTTGCTTAGGTTTCAAGGCAAGCGTAAAACTTTGTTCTTTTTCTTTTTTTTCAAAGGCTCGTTGGCTTTTATTAAGGTGTCCCAACACTATTAAAACGAGGTTAAAGGTATCAAGTCTAAATTTTCCTAAGTTCAGGGGGTGAGATATTTTTTCATCTTATACTCAAAACCTAATGTGCACAGTGTGTGGTAAGATTAAAGTGGAAAAAATAATGTTGAATTCAATAGGAGTTTCAATAATTTATCAACCTCAATAAGCATAATAGAAACTCTACTATTTAAGCAAAAAGGTAAGAATTCAATTTCTCTCATTTCATTTTGAGAATCTTTCCTTAATAATCATGGAGAGCAGAGTAAAAACTTTTAAAATTAAAATTAAGCAAAAATTACTAAATTAACAAATAACCTAGCATTATTAACAAAACTTCCTTCCTTAATCTACCCCCAACCAAGATCAACATTGTCCTCAATATGGCAAGAGCGATTCTAAATAAAGAGCGAAAGTGGTACCTCCTGAGTGACATTGAGTCTGAGTCATATAGGAGATACCACATGATTGAAAAAACAAAAGATTAATGAGTAAAGGAGATAGAAAAAATGCCAAGTATAAACAAAACTGATGTATATATATTTCTCTGAGAAAGTACAATGCGAGATATGATTATGTAATATATCCAATGCCAGAATATAAACTATCAAAACGAGTAATATTGTCTACTAATATACTAAGTAAATACAAAATAAAGCAATGATCAAGTAGCAGGGTTCTCTGATGGAGATGATCGCTTTGTGGCTGCCTCGTGGGTGGCCTGGGACGGGACATCAGCTCTAATGGTCTCCTCAACTAGAGTCATCTCCTCAACTAGAGTTATGGGCTCTGATGGTCCCAAAATGTCAGTCTGAGGTGGTGATCGAAGTCCCAGATGCTGTTGAATCAGATGAAGGATAGTAGTGTGATGGTCCTGTTGAGCACGTATGTCTGCCATATGCTGGAATAGAGCATTGTGCGTAGCGGTTAGTGTCTTGAACAAATATACCATGGCAGGAAACTTCATGGCAGATATGGTAATAGAGGCCTTCGATATAGGAGGTGCAGTTGGTGGAACAAGAGGTGTAGTAGGAGGCTCAGTAAAGGTGGCCTCAAGCATAGATGCTGCAGCAGGGGCAAGTGGTATAGACTCTGTGGGAAGCTCGTCCTGTTGTGCCTGCTCAGCCTGTGGTGGCACTGGAGATGCTGGCCTGGGTGGTGTTGCTACAAGTGTTGAATAACCCGCAACTGTGTCCATTTTTCAAGAGTGAAATGCTCTTGACAATGGTGGCGGCGCTCAAGGTGGGGATTAGTAGGATAGCCCATGTGCTCCAATATATGGTAGAGCAGCCTCGAAAATAGTAATGGAATAGTGTCAGCTCGTTGTAGCTTCTTCCTGTGAACTTTCTTCTCAAAGTGGAGGAGAGCGACCATAATCAGGTGATGTGGCCCAAAATATAAGCCCTCAGATATCCTGAATAATGCGTCCAGGATGACTCATCGCCTCTGCACTAGATGCTGAAGAGGAAAAATATTGGACCGCAACAACACATCTACTAGGAGCATCCCAGATGGAAGCTCCTTACGTACAAGGAATGAATCTCTAGAAGTCCCTCTGCATAGGATGCAGACCATGTCTTGTTGAGATATAGGGGACCACTCCTAGAAATGTGTTGGATCCTCTGGTTCATATGGAATATGGAGAGCCTTAGCAATGTGCCTAGCCTCTAGAATACCCTGGCACCCATCAATGCTGAAATGAATGGCGGCAGGACTCTGGGCGCCCTGAGGAGTCATGGACTAATAGAAGTCCATTGCAACTCTGGGGGTAGAAAAACTCCTTAGGAGTCATAAGGTGCTCGAGATGGTATCTTTGGATCAATCCAAATGAATCCCGAAGCTCCGACTACTATCGCATGGCCTTAATGTAGAAATAAAGCTTGGAATAAAATGGCCTAGCTCTATAATTTGAATTGCCCTCAATGGGAGGTGCAGTAACCATAAGCCTCTTGATGATAACTTCTGGGCCATGTTGGAAGGTCGCTGAGAATTGGTTGGGGCCTGAGAATTAGGTTGTGCATGCCTAGACCTCTCTCCAAGGCCTGACGTCCTGGCTCTTTTAGGTGGAATGCGGCGTACTGATGGTTCAAGGGGTGGAGAAGTTAGTGGTCTTCATGTCGCTTATTGGCGCTGAAGTGCGCTAGATGGCACCCCTCCCTCAGAAGACTGAACGGTCAGGGCCTGAGGGGCCTGAGATGAATTCTGAGGAGAAGAGGCTCTTGGCCTGGCCTCGCAAGATACTGAAGGGTCGTTATGGCCTCCTCTGATGCACATCATGGCCAAAATGGAGTGAGAGGTGTAGGTTGCCTCTTCAAATGGTTGGCCATGGGACATCCACTACAGAAAGAGCTTATTCGCAAGGTGGTGAAGGGTTTTCGCAATGGGGAATGGAGTGTGCAAAATGATAGGCTTTGGAGGTCTTTAAATGGGCTTTTTAAGTGACCTTTGGCTTTCTCATTGATCATTGGTATTTTGCACAAAGATCGTTGGAATTCGCAAGGTTGTAAAATGGGTTTTTAAGTTGTGAACTAAGTTCGCAACCTCTTTCAAATTTCACATGGGATTTCACAAGGCAAAGCTGGTTTGTGAAATTTTTGTAGCTCTTGCGAAATTTTCGCAAGGTGGATTTAGGGTTACGAAATTTTCGCATGCCCTGTGAATTGCTTTGTTTTTCATCCTTTAGAAAAAATTTGAAAATTTTTCCATCTGTTTTGGAATCCATATGCAATTGATCATAAAAAATTAAATTAAATCACAACAAATAAAATTTAAGCAAGAAATCACAATTAAAACAAATAGCAAATTAATAAAACTTATAATTAATAGTAAAACAAAAAATATGGACTTAATGTCTTCCGACAAACTAAGTCGATCTAACCATTTGTTTGTTTAAAGTTGATGTGGCTCAAGGAGGTTGATTTCCTCTTTGTCTTGAGAAAATGGCTCCAGGAATGGCTTGAGACTTTGGCTATTGACTTTGAAACTCCCGGTGCTATTGGAATTAAGCAGCTCCACTACTACATTTGAATACACTTGTTGGATAGTAAACGAACCTATCCACCTTGACTTCAACTTTCCTAGGAATATGTGAAGCTTAGAGTCATATATCAAGACTCTTTGTCCCTTCTGGAATTCTTTGTAGGAGACTAACTGATCATGCCACATTTTCAATCTTTGTTTTGCAATGTTTGAATTATTGTAGGCACCATTTCTCAATTCCTCCATCTCATTAAGGTTTAGAAATCTCTTCATGTCGGCTCTATTCAAGTCCATGTTGAGCGTCTTGATTGCCCACCAAGCTTTGTATTGCACTTCAACGGGGAGATGTCACGCTTTGCCGTAGACTAGGCGATAAGGAGACATTCCAAGAATGGTCTTGTAAGTTGTTCTGTAAGCCCATAGTGAATCATGAAGCTTAACAGACCAATCTCTTCTACTTGTATTCATCACCTTCATTAGTATGTTTTTGATCTCCCGATTTGCTAACTCAACTTGCCCAGAAGTCTGAGGGTGGTAAGGTGTAGGTACCTTATGCTTCATCCCGTACTTGGCTAAGAGAGTCTCGAATGGCTTGTTATAAAAATGAGTACCCCCATCACTGATTATGGCCTTGGGTACTCCAAATCTAGAGAAGATGTTCTCTTTGAGAAATTTAATAACAACTCTATGATCATTGCGTTTGTACAGGATCACTTTAACCCATTTAGAAACATAATCCATTCCCACCAAGATGTAGGAATAGCAAAGGACATAGGAAACTGTCCCATGAAGTCAATGCCCCAGACATAAAAAAGATCAACTATTAAAATGGGGTTCAAAGGCATCATGTTCTTACGTGTTAATTTCCCAAGCCTCTGGCATTTGTCACAGCTCTTGCACATGGTGTGGACATATTTGAAAAGTGATGGCCAACAAAAACCCGATTGTAATACCTTCATAGCTATCTTCTTAGAAGCAAAGTGGCCTCAACATGCGCTTTTGTGGCAATGACTGAGGATCCCTTGTTGTTCTTGCTCGGGGACGCACTTTCGTATTATTTGATCCACACAATATTTGAATAGAAATGGCTCTTCCTAACAGTAGGCATGAATTTTTGCAAAGAAGTGCTTCTTATCTTTTGCTTTCCACTCACTTGGAACTTCTCCGGTAACTAGAGAGTTAGCAACATGAGCATACCATGGAGCGACTTCTATCACATGAGTGACTCCTTTGGAAAATCCTCATTAATTGGCAAACTATGGGAATTATGTGTGATGTCTAGCCTTGATAGATGGTCGGTTACCACATTCTCCACTCCTTTTTTGTCTTTGATATGAAGATTGAACTCTTGAACCAAGAGAATCCATCTAATCAGTCTCGTTTTTGCATCCTGTTTAGTCATCTGATATTTTACTATTGGAGCTCTCACTATTGGAGCAGTTGCCAGCAATAGTTTCAGTTCTTCAAAACTCCATTGACATTGATCATCCCATACAAATTTAGCATCCTTTACTAATAGTTCACAAAGAGGTCTTGCAAGTTTAGAGAAATCTTTAATAAACCTCCTATAAAACCTAGTGTGACCAAGGAATTACCTTACTCCCTTGACAGTTGTTGGCGATGGCAACTTAACAATAAGTTCAACCTTCGTTTTGTCCACTTCAATGCCTTTCTTTGAGATAATATGCCCAAGGACAATCCCTTGACGCACCATGAAATGGCATTTCTCCCAGTTAAGCACCAAGTCTTTTTCAATGCATCTATTCAGCACAGCTTCCAAGTTGACTAAGCATGCATCAAATGCACTTCCATATATGGTGATATCATCCATAAAGACTTCCATAATACGCTCCACCATATCATTGAAAATTCTTAACATGCATCTTTGGAATGTTGCGGGTGCATTGCATAAGCTAAAAGGCATTCCTCTGTATGCGTAGGTTTCGAATGGACATGTGAAAATGGTCTTTTCCTGGTCTTCAACAACAATTTCTATTTGAAAATACCCAAAGTAGCCATCCAAGAAATAATAGAATGGATGGCCTGAGACCCTCTCAAGCACTTGATCAATAAACGGCAACGGGAAGTGGTCCTTCCTTGTTACAACATTCGACTTTCTATAATCAATACACACCCTCCAACCTGAAGTGAGGTGAGTAGAAACTTCTTCTCCCTTATCATTTTTCACCACTATGATCCCTGATTATTTTGGCATGACTTGCGTAGGACTCACCCATGGGCTATCTAATATGGGGTAGATAATACCGACCTGAAGTAGCTTAAGCACTTCAGCTCACACCACCTCTTGCATGTGAGGGTTCAACCTTCTCTAGGGTTGACGAACTGACTTAGCTTCTTCTTCAATGTATATATGATAAGTACAGACTAAAGGATTGATCCCTTCAGATAAAATTTTTTCCATCCGATTGCCTTCTTGCATCTCTTAAGGATTTCAAGTAGACAATCCTCCTGAGTAGTGGTAAGAGATGAAGAAATAATAATAGGGCTTTGCTTGTTCTCTTCCAGGTATGCATACTTCAACTCTGTGGGTAGTGGCTTCAGAATAAGCTTTGGGGGCTCCTCCTTAACAACTTCTTGTGTCTCCTCCTCATTGAATAAAAGGGGAGAATTTCTTCCCTCATCTTCAAAGGGGGTAGAGTAGCAAGCAAATATGAGGGTTCAGGTAACCCTTCATCTAGATCCTCAAGACTCTCGTTCAAATCTTCTAGCATTTTCTGATCACAATGCTCCTCCACTAGGTTGTTTATCATGCACACCTCTTCTGGTTCTTCTTCTTATTCCGGATGGAATTGTTTCTAGCACATATAGAAGATGTTGATCTTTAATGTCATGCTGCCAAATGTAAGTTGTATGACTCCATTCCTACAATTGATGATAGCATTTGATGTAGCTAGGAATGGTCTTCCAAGTATGATAGGAATACAGTTAGTTCCTTTGGCAATCGGGTCTGTATCAAGAAAAACAAAATCCACTCGGTAGTAGAATTTGTCAACTTGAACTAGGACATCCTCAATCATGTCTCTTGGAATTTTCACAGATCTATCTGCTAGAGATAAAGTGATTGATGTTGGCTTCAACTCTCCAAGTCCCAATTGCTCGTAGACAAAGTAGGGTAGCAAATTCAAACTTGCTCCCAAGTCCAACAAAGCTTTCTCCACACACGTCTCTCTAATCATCACTAAGATGGTAGGACAGTCAGAATCTTTGTATTTCACTGGAGACTTGCACTGTATAATGGAACTTACTTGCTCAGTTAAGAAGGCCTTCTTACTCACATTTAACCCTCTTTTTATAGTGCATAAGTCCTTCAGGAATTTTGCATAAGTTGGAACTTGTTTAATCATGTCTAGCAAAGGGATATTAACTTTCACTTGCCTCAACACTTCAAGAATTTCTAATGCATTATTGATTCCCTTTTTTCCATGCAAAGCTTGTGGGAATGGTGGAGGCGTGTCTTTCTTCATCAAATTTTCCTGGTTTATGGTTCTCTCTGGTTCTTCATTCATAGTAGATTCAACGTCCTCCTTATTTGTACTTGATTCGTGCCCAATTGGTGTCTCAGCTGATTCGTGTCCAACTTTTGCTCCTTGATTGAGGGAGTAATCAACAAAATTTATAACCTATTACACCATGAACTAGGGTAGCAAAGACAAAGCTACTATAGCATAGTGGCTCTAAGATCGTTCACTAGGATGGGTTTTCACTTTGCAAATGATATTAATTCAAAGCTGAATTGGTGCCTTTTCATTTCAAGGTTAGCTTTAAAAGAAAACATAAAGATGTTTGAATGAAAAAGGTTCGGTTTTAAACTAACCAAAAATAGTAACTGAATTTACTTATAAAGAAAAGTGTTTCTTGGAGTTTCAGATCACTAGGCTCAGATTCCTCATATAAAAAGGGAGTTCCGGTCACTTGTTTCTTTTCCTTGCATTAGAGAATTAACATATAGTTCCTTCTCCAACCGGTGTTGTACAGATGCTTCCCATTAATGGGTTCAAACACTAAATCCCTCTCACTGATGCACCTTGCAATGGCTCATACCTCTCACCTAGCACTTGCCATTCAAGGTGATCTTTAATCTTGGATTACCCATCAAAAGCTCGCAAGAGATAACTAATGGATGTCTCCTTGAAGTCCAAAAGCTTACCAAGTGTTGGCTATTCTAGAAAATCCTACCTTCAAGTCACCTCCCAGAGTCTCGCAAGGGGTAAACTAGTGAATCTCCATGGACGGAGATCACTTGCCTTACCAAGTGTTGGCCCAGGTGATTTAAAGATGTTTTAAGTTAATTAAAAAGATAAAAACCATTAACGGGTCACTCTTTCTCTTCATTAAAACTAAAACAACAAAACTTCTAATTTATGCATGAGGGAACTTACCCGGCTTTCTTCACTCCAAGAGACGAAGAGCCTAGCCTCTCATCCTCTGAGGAAAAATCCTCAGAGTTTGATTGGCTAGAAAGAAAACTAACGAGAAAACAAGAATATATAGGAAAAACATAGCAAGTGCTCTGTTTCATCGGTTCTATATATGATATCTTATATGATGGATCCTCTGGAACAAGCTCCTCCGAGAGTCCCTTTTTTAGTGTTTACAAGAGAGTTTATATAGGAATGTAACTTACCCTTCCTTGGATACTTCCTAGCTAAGAAATTACATGAGTGGCTGAATACAAGGAGAAAATGGAAATTTATACAAAAATATCTGAAGAAAATATCTAAAAGAGTCGGTCACAAATATCGAGAAACTTCAGGAGAAATTCCACAACACTGTGCAAAATGGCTGCGAAATCATTTCGCAGCAAAAGGGTGATTTCGCAGCCGTGCAAAATTCTTCCTTTAGCTTGGAGTGATTGGCTTCCAATGGCTGTAACTCCTTCATTTCAACTCCGAATCATGCACCGTTTGAAGCGTTGGATTTTTGACTTCCTGATCTTTGAAATGGTATATAGCATGTAGAAACGGACTTCAGGAAGTGCTCCAAAAGTGCATAAGAAGACTACAACTGCTGTCCTCTATTTTCTTCACTCTGTTTTTCCTCTCTCCTTGCTTCTCTCCTTTGCTTAGCTTGTCTTAATGATCCAAAAAGCTATCAAAACACTAAAACTAGCCACAAATATGATTAGAAGTCATTGCTAGGTCCTTAACATGCCAATTGGAATAAAAATGGAGAACTACTACACAAAAGTGCTTAAAACATAATGAATTAAAGGCACAAAATAGCACTTTTTGGGTAGTAATCAATATTATTCCATTTCCTCTTTCCTTTGATTTTCTCCCTCTTCTCTTTCTCTACTTCACTCTCTGGTTCATGTTTTGGCTTGGATGTAGGCAGATCAACCTCTTTACCACTCCTTAGAGTGATCACTACTTTGACTTCCCTCACTTGTGAAGATTCTCCCTCCTGAGCCTCCCTTCGTGGATACGCTTAGGATTCTTGTGAGGTTGAGAAGGAAATTTTCCTTTCTCATGCATTGTGTTAAGATCGATTAGCCTTGAGATCGAGTATTGGAGATTATCTATCTTATGAGATAGATCATTTTGCATTCCATCCACCATTTTGTCAATTCTTTGACTGAGCTGAGCATTGATAGATTTTTGGTCTCCAACAAAGTCTCCCACAACTTTGCTAAGATTCACAATGGCTTGTTCAAGATTTGAGGCTTACAGAGGTGCTTGGCCAGGTTGCATGTGCTGAGGTGCCCTTGGCTTCCAAGAGAAATTCCAATGGTTCCTCCAATTTGAATTGTAGGTGTTGCCATATGAAGCATTGTTATTGGGCTTATCCAATAATATTCGCTTGATCCCCAAACATCTCTCTCACAACTGGAATGGTAGGACACTCCCCCACCAAGTGCTCAAAAGATTGACAAATGAAACATGGCATATCAGAAATGGCCTGCACTTCTCATGTCTTATTTACTTCTGGCTCCTCCAATCTTCTTGCCATAGCTGCAAATTTTGCTTTCATATCAGTGTCTTCATTCAAAGTATACATCCCAACCTTAGCATTAGAAGCATTAGGTTGAGACTTCATTCTTCCCACTTCTTTGGCATTCGACTCATCCCATCCTCTTGAAACTTCAGCTACATAACTCAAGAAATCCATGGCTTCCTCTGAATTCTTACTCATGAAGTCTCCTCCGCACATCGTTTGTAAGAGTTGCTTTATTGAGGAAGACATACCGTCATAAAAATAGCTCACCAATAGCCATGTATCAAAGCCATGGTGAGGACAAGCATTGATAGCTTCCATGTATCTCTCCCAACACTCATAGAATTTCTCATTCTCTTTAGTTGAGAAGTTTGAAATTTTCTTTTCAAGTCATTGGTCCTATGAGTTGGGAAATATTTCTTGAGAAATTCAGCTTGTAAATTAGTCTAAGCTCAGATATTCCTTGGCTTTAAACAATTAAGCCAGACCTTGGCCTTGTCCTTTAAAGTGAAAGGAAGTAGCTTGAGCCTCATCAAGTCGATTAAAGCTCCTCCTTCTCGGAATGTATTACAAACCTCCTCAAGTTCCTTGATATATGAGTAGGGATTCTCACTTTCCATCCCATGGAAAGTAGGTAGAAGTGGCACAATATGTGGTCTGATCACTAGCTACTTTGTAGGTGGCACTATACATGATGGTGCACTCATACGAGGTGGATGCATGCGATCCCTCATGGATCGATACGTGTTGATATTCTCCTCCTGACCATATTGACCATGCTGATCTTCAGGTGTAGCTTCCATGATTTTCACACACAATTCCAACTTTGTTTCATGAGGATTTTTTATTTTCACAAGTCTTCCATCACTATCTCGTATCCAATATGGCATGCACAACTAGCAATAACTGAAATAAAAACAAAGAAAACAAAAGAAAAACAAAAGAAAACTAATTATAAAAAGAAAAAAAAAGGTTAAATAAAAGCTAAATAAAAGATAAACTAAAAATATAAACAAATAAAAAGAGCTAGTAAAAGAAAAGAAAAATCACCAAACTTGTGATGAAGATCACAAGTGTTCTAAAAAGATCATATCACTATGATATGGCACCATCCCCGACAACGACGCCAATTGATTTGTCTCTAATTGGTGTACTCTTGATTCAGTCCTCAAATGGGAGTTATCAACAAAATTTATAAACCTAACTCACCATATACTAGGGTAGCATAGATAGCATAGCATAGTGGTTCTAAGATCGTCCACAGGGATGGGTTTTCATATCACACATGATATTAGTTACATAACTGAATTGGTGTTTTTTCTTTTACGAGTTAGCTTTAAAAGAAAACATAATCTTTGGTTGAAGAAGAGTGGTTGGTTTTAAGATAACCAAAAATAGTAACTGAGCTTAATTACAAATAAAAGGTTCGGTAGAGTTTCAGGTCACTAGGTTCAGGTTCCTTATACAAAAGGGGAGATTCCGAATCTTTTCCTCACATTGGGGATTTAACCTATAGTTATCTCCCGAATCGGTCTGTTACACTGCTTCCCATTAATGGTTTCAAATGCTAAAGTCCTCTCACTGATGCATCTTACAATGGTTCATACCTCTCACCTAGTATTGGCCATTCAAGGTGATCCTTAACCTTGGATTACCCTTCGAAAGCTCGCAAGAGATAACTAATGGATGTCTCCAGGGAGTCTGAAAAGCTTACCAAGTGTTAGCTATTCTAGGTAATCCTACCTTTAAACCACCTCCCAAAGGCTCGCAAGAGATAACTAATGGCTCTCTATGGATGGAGTTCGAAAAGCTTACCAAGTGTTGGCCTAGGTGATTTTAAGTTAACTATAAGAATAAAAACCTTTAATGGGTCACAACTTCTCTTCATTTAAAACTGAAACAAGGAAAACTTCCACTTTTGTATCTGGATCCCTTACCTAACTTCCTTCAGTCCATGAAACAAAAGAGCCTAGCCACTCATCCCCTGAGAAAACATTCTCAGAGGTTGTTTGGCTAGAAAGAAAATAAAATCAAAATGAGTAGGTAAGGTAGAGCAAAGCTCTGTATATTTCTTACTATAAATGTATAAGTGATCCCCAAGAATTTCTTTCGAGATTTTGAGATATTAGAAAAAGAGATATCTTAAAACATATATAGAGAGATATTTTTAACCCCTTAATTAGATATCCTAAATATCTAAAAAGATCTTCATCTGATTATAAGAAGAGAATAGGTAATTACATAAAATATCTTGAGATAAAAATGTAACAGAGTCGGTGCAAAAATATCTGAAGATTACAGGAAGATTTTGCAAGGGGTTACAAAATTCATCAGTTTCGCAAGGCTTGCGAAATTCCTTCTTGGGCAATTCACAAGCTTGCAAATATTTCATAAAGGGTTGCGAAATTCTTGAATGCTAGATTCCTTCTCTGGTTTTCTTCCTTGCATACTTGATTGATTTGGCAAAGGCTTTGAAGCTCTCCAAAACTTGGATTCTTAATGTAATTTAGCTTCAATCTTGCTTTGCCATGGATTATACCAAGTTCTCACTCATTCTTGGCTTGTTTTAATGATAAAAAAGCTACCAAAAGCACCAAAACTTGCCAAAAACTGATTTGTAACACTTACAAGGGTCCTTTATGTGCCAATTGAGTTAAAAGGTAACAAATACTACTCAAAAGTGTTTAAAAGAGTTTATAATAAGCTATAAAAGAGCACTTTTTATTAGTAATCACTATGAACAACTCAAGGTTATGGATTACATGTACTACTCGAGGTCGTGAGCTCAGGGCTATAAATATTATGAACGTCTCAAGGATGTGGTTGATATGAACGATTCTGGGTTGTTAGCTCAGGGCTTTAGATGCTATGAACAACTCAGGGTGATCAAAGATATGAGCTTCTATAGGTTGTGAGCTTATGGCTCTA
The DNA here is from genome assembly GCF_004353265.1 of Vitis riparia. Classification (NCBI taxonomy): domain Eukaryota; kingdom Viridiplantae; phylum Streptophyta; class Magnoliopsida; order Vitales; family Vitaceae; genus Vitis; species Vitis riparia. The sequence goes on along the minus strand of NW_023269674.1, from coordinate 131,614 downwards.
TATTCTATGGATAGCTTAGGGTTGTTGATCACATGAACCACTCTGGCTCATCAGGATAGGGCTTTAAATGCTTTAAACAACTCTAGTCTTTAGTTTGCATGAATGACCCTTGGTCGTAAGCTCAGGGCTTTAGATGTTAAGAACAACTCAGGGTAGTGGATAACATGGGCTACTCTAGGTCGTGAGCTCATGGCTCTGAATCTTGTGAACAACGTTGGGTTATGGTTGACATGAATGACTATGGGTCGTGAGCTCAAGGTATAAGATGCTATTAACAACTTAGGGTTATGGTTGATATGGACAACTTTAGGTTGTGAGCACAAGGCTCTAGATGCTTTGAGTAACTCAACACCATGGATGATATGAAAATCTTCAGGTCATGAGCTTAAGCCTCTGGATGTTATAAATAGCTCAAGGGTGTGGATGACATGAACAACTTCGGGTCTTGAGCTTAGGGCTTTGGATGCTATGAACAACTAAGGGCTATCAAAGACATGAGGTACTCTACATCATGAGCTCAGGGCTTTAAATGCAATCAATAGCTTTAAGTTGTGGTTCACATGAGCAACCCTATTTTAAAGCTTAAGGGTCTAGATACTATGTACAACTCAAGGTTGTCAACGACATGAAAGACTCCGGGTCATGAGCTTAGGGCTCTAGATGATATGAACAACTTAATTTTATGGTCAACATGAACGACTCAAGGTCATGTGCTTAGGGCTCTATATACTATAAACAACTCAAGGTTATGGTTGACATGAATGACTTCAAGTCGTCATCTCAAGGCTTTAGATCCTATGAACAACTCATGGCTATGGATGACATTTGTTACTCTACGTCGTTAGCTCAGGGCTCTAGATACTATGCATAACTTAAGGTTGTGGTTGACATGAACGACTCTGGGTCATGAGCTTAAAGCCTAAGATGCTATGAAAAGCTTAGGGTTGTTGATGACTTGAACAACATTGGGTCGTAAGTTTGGGGCTCTAGATTCTATGAATAACTCTTGGCTATGGTTGATTTGAACAATTTCAGGTTGTGATCTCAGGACTCTAGATGTTATGAATAGCTTAGGGTTGTTGATTACATGAAATAATCCAGGTCATGAGCTTAGGGCTCTAAATGATATGAACAACTTAAGGTTGTAAATACCAAGAACATCTTAAGGTTATGGTTGACATGAATGACTTCAGGTTGTGATCTCGAGGCTTTAGATGCTATGAACATAAGCTACTCTAGGTCGTGAGCTCAAAGCTTTAGATGTTATGACCAAGTTTGGGCAAAGGTTGAACTGAACAACTTCTGGTTATGTTCTCAAGGCTCTTGATGCTATGAACAACTCAAGGTTGTCGATGACATGAAAGAATTCAGGTTGTGAGCTCAGGGTTTAAGATGCTATGAAGAGCTTAGGGTTGTGGATGACATCAGCTACTTTGAGTTATGATCTCAAGGCTTTAGCCACTGTGAATAACTTTAGGCTGTGGATGACATGAGCTACTTTAGGTCGGGATCTGAGGGCTCTAGATGATACAAATAACTCTAAGATGCGGTGGAAATTGATGACTTTAGATCGTAAGCTTAGGTCTCTAGATGCTATGAACTGCTCTAGGCTATGGATAACATGGGCTACTCTTGGTCGTGAGCTTAGGGCTTTAGCTGCTATGAACAACTCTAGATTATGGCTTACATGAACAACTCTAGGTTGGGAGCTTAAGGCTCTAGATGCTATTAACACCTCATGGTTGTGGATGACATGAGCTACTATGGGTCGTGAGCTTAGGACTCTAGATGCTAAGAATAGCTCTAGACTTTGGTAGAGGTGAACAACTCTTGATTGTGAGCTTTGGCCTCTTGATGCTATGAACGGTTCAGGATTTTTGATAACATGAAAGACTATAGGCCATGAGCTCAAGGCTCTTGATGTTATCAACAACTCAAGGTTGTGGATGACATGATCTACTCTGGGTTGTGAGCTCAAGGTTCTAAATGCTATGAACAACTTAGGCCTGTGGATCACATTAGCTACAATGGATTGTGAGCTGAAGGCTATAGAAGCTATGAATAAATCCAAGTTGACTTGAACAACTCTGGGTTGTGAACTTAGGTCTCTAGATGCTATGAACCACTCCAAGTTATAGATAGCATGGGTTACACCAGGTCATGAGCTCAGGGTTCTAGCGATTATGAACAGCTCTAGGTGGTGGCTAAGATGAACAACTCTAGGTCATGAGCTCAAGGCTTTGGATGCTATTAACAACTCATGATCATGGATGGCATGAGCTACTATGGGTCATGAGCTCAGGGCTCTATATGCTATGAACAGATCTAGGCTTTGGTAGATATGAACGACTCTCAATTGTGAGCTTATGCATCATGATGCTATGAACATCTCAAGTTTGTTGATGATATGAAAGACTACAATTATGAGCTCAAATCTCTTGATGTTATGAACAACTTAAGGTCATAGATGACATGATCTACTCTAGGTAATGAACTCAAGACTCTAGATGTAATGAATAGCTTAGGGTTGTGGATCACATTAGATACTTTAGGTTGTGAGCTTTAGGCTCTTGATGCTATTAACATCTTTGGGTTGTGGTTGACTTGAACGACTCTGGGTTGTTAGCTCTGAGCTTTAGATACTATTAACAACTTAGGGTTGTCGAAGATATGAAAGACTCTAGATCGTGAGCTTAGGGTTCTAGATGTTATGAACAACTTAAGGTTCTAAATGACATGAATAACTCTGGGTCGTGAACAAAGCACTATAGATACTATGAACATCTCAAGGTTATGGTTAACATGAATGACCCTGGGTCATGAGCTCAAGGCTTTAGATACTATGAATAGTTTAGGGTTGTTAATGACATGAGCCAATCATAATCATGGCCTTAAGGCTCTAGATGATATGAACAACTCAAGGTGATCGAAGACATGAAAGAGTTTGGGTCATGAGCTCAAGCCGCTAGATTTTATGATTATCTCAAGGCTATAGAAAAAATGAACAACCTTGAGTCTTGAGATCAAGGCTCTAGATGCTATGAACCACTCTAAGTTGTGGTTAACATGAACGACATCGGGTTGTGAGCTCAAGGGTTTAGATGCTATGAACAACTTAGGGCTTCCAATGACATGAGCCACTTTAGGTCTTGAGATCAGGGCTTTAAATGATATGAACAACTTTGGGCTGTTGATGATATGAAAAACTCTGGGTCATGAGCTCAGGGCTCATGATTCTATGAAGAGTTCAGGACTGTAGATGACATGAATGACTCTATGTTGTGATCTCAGAGCTCTAGATGCTATGAACAACTTTGTGTTATGGTTGACATGAACAAGTCTCGGTCGGGAAATCAAAGCTTTAGATACTATTACCAACTCAGGGTTGTCGATGACATAAAAGACTATGGGTTGTCAGCTCAAGGCTCTTAATGCTATGAATAGCTTAGGATTGTGGATGACATTAGCTACTCTAAGTCGCGAGCTCAAGGTTATAGATGCTATGAATTGCTCCGACCTGTGGTTGACATTAGCTACTCTAGGTTGTGATATCAGGGCTTTAGATGCTAGGAACAAGTTTGAGCTATGTTTGACATGAATAATTTTGGGTCATGAGCTCAGAGTACTAGATGTTATGAACTGCTATAGGTTGTGGATAACATGGGCTACTCTAGGTCATGAGCTAAGGGCTCTTAATGTTATGAACAACTCTGGGTTGTGGCTGACAGGAACAACTTCTAGTTGTGAGCTTAGGGCTCTATATGCTATTAACAGCTTACAGTTGTGGATGACATGAGCTACTCTTGATCATGAGCTCAGGGCTCTAGATGCTATGAACAACTATTAGCTTTAGTTGACGTGAACAACTTTCGATCATGAGCTTAAGCCTCTTGATGCTATAAACAACTCAAGGTTGTCATTGACATGAAAGACTGGGGGTCGTGAGCTCAAGGCTCTTGATGTTATGAACAACTCACGTTTGTGGATTACATGATCTACTCTAGGCAGTATGGTCAAGGCTTTAGATGATATGAACAACTCTAGGCTATGATTGACTTGAACGAATCTAGGTCATGAGCTTTGGGCTTTAAATGCTATGAACAACTTAGGGTTGTTGATGACACAAAAAAATCTGGATCATGAGCTTAGGACTCTAAATTCTATGAACACCTTAGGGTTATGAGCTAAGGGTTATAGATACTATGAGGATCTCATGGTTGTGGTTGACATGAATGACTTAGGGTCATAAGCTCAGAGCTATAGATACTATGAACATCTTAGGGCTGTGGTTGACATGAGTGACTCTAATTCTTGAGATCAGGGCTTTAGATGATATGAAGAGCTCAAGATTGTCAATGGCATGAGCCATTCTAGGTCGTGAGCTCAAGGCTTTAGATGGTATGAACAACTCTGGGTTGTGGTTCACATGAATGGCTCTGAGTTGTGAGCTTAAGCCTCTAGATTTTATGAACATCATAGGGATGTGGATGACATGAATGAATTTGGGTCTAGCTCAAGGATCTAGATGCTATGAACAACGCTAGGCTATGGTTGAGATGAATGACACTAGGTCGTGAGCTTAAGGCTTTAGATGTTATGAATAACTCAAGGTTTTTTATGACATGAGCCAATTTGGGTTATTAAATAAAGACTTTAAATGCTTTGAATAACTCTTGGTTATCAATGATATGAAAGACTCTGGGTTATGAGTTCAAGGCTAATGATTCTATGAACAGCTCAAGGCTATGGATTACATGAACGATTCTAGGTCAAGAGCCTAGGGCCCAAGATGCAATGAAGAACTATGGGTTATGGTTGACATGAAAGACTCAAGGTCGTGAGCTTAGGGCTTTAGATGTAATGAACAACTCAGGGTTGTTGATGACTTGAGCCATTATGGGTCTTATGCTCAAGCCTTTAGAGGCTATGAACAACTTAAGGTTGTGGTCGATATGAACGACTCTAGGTCATGAGCTTAGGTCTTTAGATGCTATGAACAACTCAAAGTTGTCGATGACATGAAAAACTCTGAGTCGTGAGCTTAGCGCACTAGATTCCATGAATAGGTCAAGGTTGTGTATGACATGAATGACTCTAGGTCATGAGCTCGGGGCCTTAAATGCAATGAACTACTCTAAGTTATTGTTGATAAGAAAGATTTTGGGTCATGAGCTTAAGGCTCTAGATGCTATGAATAGCTCAAGGATGTGGAATACATAAGCCACTCTAGGTCTTGAGCTTAGGGCTGTAGATGTTATGAACAACTCAGGCCTATGGTTGACATGAATGACTTCTGGTTCTCAACTCATGGCTTTAGATGAAATGAATAAATTAGGGTCGTTGATGACATGATCCACTCTTAGGCATGAGCTCAAGGCTTTAGATGCTATGAACAACTTTGGGTTATGGTTGAGATGAACAACTTTGGGTCATGAGCTTAAGGCTTTAAATGCTATGAGTAGGTCAGGGTTATCGATGGTAGGAAACACTTCGGGTCATGAACTGAGGGCTCTAGATGCTATGAACAGCTTAGGGTGGTGACTGACATAAACACCTCTAGGTCATGAACTTAGGGCCTTAGATTGAATGAACAACTATAGGTTGTTGTTGAGATAAAGAACCTCGGGTCGTGAACTTAAGGCTCTAGATGCTATGAACAACTCAGGGTTGTGGATGGGATGAGCTACTCTAGGTCTTCAACTCAACACTTTAGATACTATGAACAACTTTAGGTTCTGGTTGAGATGAATAACTTTGGGTTGTGAGCTTAGTGCTCCAGATGCTGTTAACAGCTTAGGAGACTAAATGACATGAGCTACTCTATTTCATGAACTCAGGGCACTAGATGCTATGAATAACTTTGGGTTATCATAGACATGAACAACTCTAGGTGATGAGCTTAAGGCTCTTGATGTTATGAACAACTTAGGGTTGTCAATGACATGAAAGACGTCAGGTCGTGAGCTTAGGGCTCTTAATGCTATGAATAGCTAAAGGCTGTAGATGACATGAGCTACTCTAGGTGGTGACCTCAAGGCTCTAAATGCTATGAATAGCTCAAGGCTATGGAGGACATGAGATCATCTAGGTCATGAGGTCAAGGCTTTAGATGCTATAGACAACTTTGGGATGTGGTTGAAATGAATGACTCTGGGTTGTAAGCTTAAGGGTTTAGATGTTATGAACATTTCAAGGCTATGGATGACATGAATGACTCTAGGTCATCAGCTCATGGCCCTAGATGCAATGAAAAGTTATAGGTTGTGGTTGACATATAACACTTTGAGTTATGAGCTCAGGGTTTTAGATGATATGAACAACTCTAGGTTGTGGTTAGCATGAATGACTCTAGGTCCTGAGCAAAGGGCTTGAGATGCTAAGAATAGCTCAAAGCAATTAATGATATGAGCGACTCTAGTTCACTAGCCGAGGGCATTAGATGCTCTTAACAACTCTGGGTTGTGTTTGACAAGAATGACTTTGGGTCGTGAGCTCAAGGCTCTAAATTCTACGAACAACTCAAGGTTAATGATGACATGAAAAAATCTAGGTCATGAGCTTAGGGCTCTAGATTCCATGAACAACTTACTGATGTGGATGATATCAGTGACTGGGTTGTGAGCATAGGGCCCTAGATTCAATGAACAACTCTAGGTTACATTTGACATGAAAACCACTGGGTCGTGAGCTCAAAGCTCTAGATGCTATGAATCGATCAGGGTTATGGATGACATGAGTCACTGTAGGCCTTGAGCTCAAGACTCTAGATGCTATGAACAATTGTAGGCTATGGTTGACATGAACGACCCTAGGTCATGAGATAAGGACTCCAGATGGTATGAAAATTGATTACTACTCAAAAAGTGCTATTTGATAGCTTGTAATTAACTCTTTTGAACACTTTTGAGTATTAGTTATTACCTTTTAACTCAATTAATATTGAGGACCCTTGCAATCATTTCTAATCAAATTGTGTAAGTTTTGGTGTTTTTGATAGTAAATTGATCACCAAAGCAATCCAAGATTAAGGAGAGTTCTTTGGAATCCATGACAAAGTAATGAGAAGCTCAATAACATGAAGAACCAAAGCTTTAAAGCTTTATAGTCCTTTGCCATAAGCAAATCATGAATGCAAGGAGGGAAAGCAAAGAGAGAAGTCTAAAATGAAGAATTCAAGAGGACAGCCACTGTTGGACACTTTTAGAGCACTTCCTGGAGCTCCATTTATGCATACTACATGTCCTTTCAAAGCATAGGAAGTCAGCAATCCAATGCTTCAAATGGTGCACGATTCGGAGTTGAAATGAAGGAGTTAGAGCCACTGGAAGCCGATCACACCAAGCTGAAGGCCAATTTTGCGGGCTACGAAATCAACCTTTGGCTACAAAATCAACCTTTAGCTGCGAAATCAGCCTTTGGCTGGGAAATGTTGTCCTTCAGGTTGCGAAATTTCGCAACCATCTTGCACACCTACGAAATTCTCCTGAGTGCTTCCCGATATTTGCGATCGACATTTTTAGATTTTTTGCTTTAGATATTTGATGTCTAAATCCCCATTCTCTCATTGTAATCCACCTATCATAGGATTCCTTAGTTATTAAGCAAGAACAAAGGGTAAATAGCCTCATATATATTGTTTGTAATTTCCATTACAGTGATATGTCGGGGAGCTTGTTCTTAGAGACATCTTTTGTATAGTTTTTGAAAGGAAGTAAAATACAGAGCTTTGCTTTGCCTTACCTTCTCATTTTGATTGTATTGTATTTATTTTTTCTTACTGGCCAAACAAGCTCTAAGGATGTTTCCTTAGAGAATGAGTGGCTAGGCTTTTAGTTCCTTGGAGCTAAGGTAGCCGGGTAAGGCCCCGAATGCAAGAATTGGTAGTTTTGTTGTTTCAGCTATTAATGAAGAGAAAGTGTGACCCGTTAATGATTTCTATGTTTTTAGTTAACTTCAAATGCCTTCAATTCACCTAGGCCAACACTTGGTAATGCAAGTGATCTCCGTCCATGGAGATGCACTAGTTTATCTCTTACGAGCCTTTGGGTAGTGACTTGAAGGTAGGATTTTCTAGAATTGCCAACACTTGGTAAGATTTTGGACTCTAAGGAGACATCCATTGGTTATCTTTGCGAGCTTGAGAAGGGAAGTCCAAGGTTAATGATCACCTTGAATGGTGAATGCTAGGTGAGAGGCACGAGCTATTGCAAGTGGCATCAGTGAGAGGCAATTAGTGCTAAAATCCATTAAAGGGAAACATCTGTACAACACTGGTTAGAGAATTAACTATATGTTAATTCTCTAATGCAAGGAAAAGATTCAAGTGACCGGAGCTCTGTTTTTGCACGAGGAGCCTCCCCTATGAACCTAAAACTCCAAGGAACGCTTTTCTTCATAAGTAATTCCCATTACTTTCTTTTTAGTTGGCTTAAAACAAATCCTTTTTCAACCCAAGTTTATGTTTTCTTCTTAAGCTAACCTTGAAATGAAAAAGCACCAATTTAACTTTGAATTGGTATCAGTTGTAAGTTGAAAACCCTTCCTAGTGAACGATCCTAGAGCCACTATGCTATATTAGCTAAGTGTCACAAGCTGATTCAAATGAGCCTCCCCATGGCCTTATATAGAGCAAGGAAGCTTCTGGAGACTCCTAGAGTGGGAAGAGTGTGGAAGGTTCTAGAGAAGCCTGGAAGAATCCACACAATTCTACACCATGGTAGAAGGCATGAGAGGAGTCCGGGGCTTTCTAGAGAAATCTAGAAGACTCTTGTATATACTTGTATATAGGCTTGTACCTAGAATGGTGTAGGACATTCTAGAATAGTCTTGAGTTGTAAGGAACCCTCCAAGGTTCCAGAGAGTTCCATTGGTGCCTATAAATAGGTGAGGGCCTCATTTGGCCAAGGCACCAAGCAAGTGAGCTTCCAAGCACTTGTAAAGGCTTCTTTGAGTAATAAAGAGCTTCCATTCTTTAAGGAGTTGCCTACTAAGCTTCTTAAGCTTTCGAGTCGCAAGTGTCTTAGCCGAGCAAGCTAAGCATTGGGGATCAAGGCTGACTTAGCAAGATCAAGCGTCTTAACTTGCCTAAGTGCCGCACGAGCTTAGTGAATGACTAAGTCCGTGACAAGTGGTATCAGAGCGCGGTTACGAGGTGGGCATATCAAAGGAAGCATGTCGGGCTCTAACGTGGAGGAGACTAGCGAGCAAACCCGTGAACGGGAGATGGAGCATACCGCACGGGGCCGAGGCAGGAAGGATAAGTCTCATGACGCCTTAGCCAACATGGAGGCAAGGCTAGCCAAGGTGGAGCTAGCCATGGCGGACACCCGGGAAGGGGTGGACTTGATCGAGCAAGGCATGGAGAAGGGCCTAGAGGATCTAAGGGAGCAGATCTAAGACCTTCACGAGGGCGTGCTAGGTTCACAAGTTCAGCCGGTGTCACACGAGGAGTTCATGTCCTTCCAAGACAAGGTCATGACCATGTTCGCTAGTGTGGAGTCAAGAATGGAGGCCTTGGCTGCACGCATGGATGCCCGAGACCAAGAAATTCGTTAAGAGCTGGCCATCTACAAGACTGCGGTGTCAGCATGAGTCATGGCCACTCATGAGGCACTAAGAGTGGAGGCGCCCAAGCCACGCACGTTCAGTGGCAAGAGGGATGCTAAGGAGTTGGACAACTTCTTGTGGCACATGGAGCGTTACTTTGAGGCAATTGCATTGACGGATGAAGCCACTAAGGTACGCACCGCAACCCTTTACCTCACTGATAATGCTACTCTATGGTGGCGTCGACGGTTTGCCGACATAGAGAAAGGGACGTGCACCATAGACACATGAGACGCCTTTAAGAGAGAAATCAAGAGGCAATTTTATCTCGAATATGTGGCTTACCTAGCAAGGAAGAGTTTGAAGCGTCTCAAGCACACGGGCTCGATCCGTGAGTATGTCAAAGAATTCTCTACTCTTATGCTTGAGATACCTAACATGGCTGAGGAGGAGCTACTATTTAACTTCATGGACAACTTGCAAAGTTGGGCCGAGCAAGAGTTGAGGAGACGTGGTGTCCAAGACCTAGCCACGACCATGGCAATAGCCGAGTCCTTGGTGGATTATAGAAGAGGAGACTCCTCCAAGCCCAAGCCACCATCCAAGGGTAACTAGGCTAAAAGTGAGGGAGACAAGAGGTCGCAAGGCCATACTCCTAAGGAAGGATCAAGCAAGGGCCCTAGTGGCAAGGATGGCAAAGGCAATGACAAGCGGAAGGAGTTCACACCCAGGACCAATTGCTTCCTGTGCGATGGTCCGCACTGGGCACGGGACTGCCCTAAGAGGAAGGCTTTAAACACCATGATTGAGGAAAAGGAGCAGGAAGGCGATGCTAAAGTGGGATCGTTGCAGCTCCTAAATGCCCTTAAGGCCAAGCCGATGCCTAAGACGCCTCAAAGCAAAGGGCTGATGTATGTGGAGGCCCTTGTGAACGGGAAGGCCACCAAGGCCCTGGTGGATACAGGTGCCACTCACAACTTTGTCTCGGAGGATGAGACAAGAAGGTTGGAGCTCCAAGCATCCAAGGTAGGAGGATGGCTCAAGACAGTCAATTCAGCCGCCAAGCCATCACATGGAGTAGCTCGCGAGGTGACTATGCACATCGGCTCGGGGGAAGGAAGGGTCAACTTCACAGTGGCACCCATGGACGACTTCAAGATGGTGCTAGGAATGGACTTCCTACAGAAGGTCAAGGCCGTGCCACTACCCTTCCTACGCTCAATGGCTATCCTAGAGGAGGAGAAGCCATGCATGGTCCCTACGGTCACTGAAGGTACGCTCAAGACCCCTATGCTATCTGCTATGCAAGTAAATAAGGGGTTAAAGAGGGAAGAGGTGACCTACCTCGCAACCCTGAAAGAAGAAAAGGATGATGGGTCGGGAGAACCCATGCCTAAGGAAATCGAGGGAGTCCTTGATGAGTTCAAGGACGTGATGCCGCCCGAGTTGCCTAATAGACTTCCTCTTAGGAGAGAGGAAGATCACAAGATTGAGTTGGAGTCGGGAGCCAAGCCCCCTGCTATGGGGCCATATAGGATGGCACCACCCGAGTTGGAAGAGCTAAGGAGACAACACAAGGAGTTGCTAGATGCGGGGTTCATCCAACCATCCAAGGCTCCCTATGGCGTGCCGGTTTTATTTCAGAAGAAGCATGATGGGTTCCTACGAATGTGTATAGATTACTGGGCACTCAACAAGGTGACGGTAAAGAACAAGTATCCCATCCCGCTCATTGCTGACTTGTTCGATCAACTTGGAAGGGCAAGGTACTTCACAAAGCTGGACTTAAGGTCAGGCTACTACCAAGTCAGGATTGCGGAGGGAGATGAGCCAAAGACTACATGTGTGACCAGGTATGGCTCATATGAGTTCTTAGTGATGCCTTTCGGACTCACCAATGCCCCAGCAACGTTCTGCACCCTCATGAACAAGATTTTCCACCCATACTTGGACAAGTTTGTGGTGGTGTACTTGGATGACATAGTCATCTATAGTAACACTCTAAAGGAGCACGGAGAGCACTTGAGGAAGGTTTTTAAGATCTTGAGGCAGAACGTGCTATACGTGAAGAAGGAGAAATGTTCGTTTGCTAAGGAGGAAGTGAGCTTCCTTGGGCATCGCATCAGAGATGGCAAGCTGATGATGGATGATAGCAAGGTGAAGGCCATCCAAGAATGGGATCCACCAACCAAGGTACCTCAACTCAGATCTTTCCTTGGTTTAGTTAATTACTATTGGCGGTTCATAAAGGGTTATTCGGCAAGGGCCGCTCCACTCACTAACCTTCTTAAGAAGAATAAGGCATGGGAATGGGACGAAAGGTGCCAACGAGCCTTTGAGGATATGAAGAAGGCTGTGACTGAGGATCCAGTGTTGGCACTACCCGACCACACCAAGGTCTTTGAGATACACACGGATGCCTCAGACTTTGCTATTAGGGGAGTCCTTATGCAAGAAAGGCACCCAATCGCATTTGAGAGTCGCAAGCTAAACGACACGGAAAGGCGTTACACGGTGCAAGAAAATGAGATGACTGCTATCGTCCACTGCTTGCGCACCTAGAGGCACTATCTGCTAGGGTCTCACTTCATAGTGAAGACCGACAATGTGGCCACTAGCTACTTCCAGACACAGAAGAAGCTGAGTCCTAAATAAGCTAGGTGGCAAGACTTCCTGGCCGAGTTCAACTATACGCTAGAGTATGAGCCAGGAAGTGCTAATCATGTGGCCGACGCCCTAAGCCGCAAAGCAGAGCTAACGTCTATGACGAGTCAGCCCCAAGGAGACATAATAGATCTTCTAAGGGAAGGGCTGCAACATGATCCAGTGGCTAAGAGTCTCATCGCCCTGGCTCATGAAGGGAAGACTAAGTGGTTCTGGGTGGAGGACGACCTACTCTACACTAAGGGGAGACGACTCTATGTGCCTAAGTGGGGGAACATAAGGCAGAACCTAATAAAGGAGTGCCATGACACCAAGTGGGCTGGGCACCCTGGGCAACGACGCACAAGGGCACTGCTTGAGTCGGCTTACTATGGGCCTCAGATATGGGATGAGGTTGAGGCCTATGTGAGGACTTGTCTTGTGTGCCAACAAGACAAGGTGGAGCAGCGACAACCTAGAGGCCTGTTAGAGCCACTACCTATAGCAGAATGCCCATGGGACAACGTCACCATGGACTTCATCATCGGGCTACCCAAATCGGAGGACAGCCGCTCTATCATAGTGGTGGTGGACAGGTTCTCTAAGTATGCAACCTTCATAACAGCCCCGACTGACTGCACTGCGAAAGAGACGGTGAGGCTATTCCTAAAGCACGTAGTCAAGTATTGGGGGTTGCCTAAGTTCATCATCAGTGATCGCGACCCGCACTTCACTAGGAAGTTTTGGACGGAGCTCTTCAAGCTTATGGGTTCGAAGCTTCACTTCTCCACAAGCTTTCACCCACAGACGGATAGGCAGACCGAGAGGGTGAATGCTTTATTGGAGCTATACTTGAGGCACTTCATGAGTGCCAACTAGAAGGATTGGGCTAAGTTGCTAGATATAGCCCAGTTCTCATACAACCTACAAAGAAGTGAGGCGACCAATAAGAGCCCGTTCGAGCTAGCCACAGGGCAGCAACCGTTAACTCCTCACACTCTAACGATTGGCTATACGGGGAGAAGTCCAATGGCTTTCAAGTTCGCAAAAGGGTGGCACGAGCAAGCTGACATAGCACGCTCTTACTTGGATAAGGCTGCTAAGAAAATGAAGAAGTGGGCTGACAAGAAGCGATGACACACGGAGTACAAGGTCAGAGACATGGTGCTTGTCAAGCTCCTTCCTCAACAATTCAAGTCCCTAAGGCCGGTCCATAAGGGCCTTATGAGGAGGTATGAAGGACCCTTCCCCATACTTGGGAAGGTCGGCAAGGTGTCCTATAGAGTCGAGCTGCCCCCGAGGTTGAAGATTCATCCTGTCTTCCACGTAAGCTACTTGAAACCCTATCACGGAGACAAGGATGATCCAAGCTGAGGGTTGTCTAAGAGGGCACCTATAGCGGTCGTGACCTCTTATGAGAAGGAGGTAGAACATGTCCTCGCAGATCGGGTCATCAAGAGACGAGGGGTACCTCCTGCTACGGAATACTTAGTGAAGTGGAAGGGACTACCACAAAGCGAGGCTAGCTGGGAGCCAGCAGAGGCACTATGGCAGTTCCAAGAGCAGATCGAGAGGTTTCAAGCAGAAGGTGTGACGAGGACGTCTGCGGCATAGGTGGGGGAGAGTGTCACAAGCTGATTCAAATGAGCCTCCCCATGGCCTTATATAGAGCAAGGAAGCTTCTGGAGACTCCTAGAGTGGAAAGAGTGTGGAAGGTTCTAGAGAAGCTTGGAAGAATCCACACAATTCTACACCATGGTAGAAGGCATGAGAGGAGTCCGAGGCTTTCTAGAGAAATCTAGAAGACTCTTGTATATACTTGTATATAGGCTTGTACCTAGAATGGTGTAGGACATTCTAGAATAGTCTTGAGTTGTAAGGAACCCTCCAAGGTTCTAGAGAGTTCCATTGGTGCCTATAAATAGGTGAGGGCCTCATTTGGCCAAGGCACCAAGCAAGTGAGCTTCCAAGCACTTGTAAAGGCTTCTTTGAGTGATAAAGAGCTTCCATTCTTTAAGGAGTTGCCTACTAAGCTTCTTAAGCTTTCGAGTCGCAAGTGTCTTAGCCGAGCAAGCTAAGCATTGGGGATCAAGGTTGACTTAGCAAGATGAAGCGTCTTGACTTGCCTAAGTGCCGCACGAGCTTAGTGAACGACTAAGTCCGTGACATAAGGCTATCCTAGTGCATGGTGATATAGGTTATAAATTTTTTTGATTACTCCTGCCTGAGGACCAAACTCAAGGTACACCAGCTAGGCATGCAATCAAATGGCACCATTGCCGAGGAAGGTGCCAACTTCACAGTGATATTATTTCAGTATACTTGTGATTTTCATCACAAGTTTGGTGATTTTTCTTTCATTTTGCTAACTCTTTTAATTGTTTCTTTTACTTGTTCATATTCTAACATATCTTTTAATTTAGTTTTAGTTAATCTAAGTATTTTTGTAGTCTTGTTTTCTTTTGTTTTCCTTTGTTTTTGTTTTTGTTATAGTTGAAACTATTTGTATATGCCAAATTGGATACGAGATAGTGGAGGAAGGCTTGTTAAACGTGAAACACCTCATAATAAGGAATTGGAATTGGGCTTGAACATCATGGAAGCTACACCTGAAGATCAGCATAGTCACCATGGTCATTAAGACAATCCCAATGAATTCAGATCAATGAGGGACCACATGCATCCACCTCGTATGAGTGCACCATCATGTATAGTGCCCCCTACAGCGCAGCTAGTGATCAGACCACATATTGTTCCACTTCTACCAACTTTCCATGGGATGGAAAGTGAGAATCGCTATGCACATATCAAGGAATTTGAAGATGTTTGTAATACATTCCAAGAGGGAGGAGCTTCAATCGATTGGATGAGGCTAAAGCTATTTCCTTTTACTTTAAAGGATAAGTCCAAGATTTGGCTTAATTCTTTAAGGCTGAGGAGTATCCATACTTGGACTGATTTACAAGCTGAATTCCTTAAGAATTTTTTTCCTACTCACAGAACAAATGGCTTGAAAAGGCAAATTTCAAACTTCTCAGCTAAAGAGAATGAGAAATTCTATGTGCGTTGAGAAAGATACATGGAAGTCATCAATGCTTGTCCTCACCATGGTTTTGATACATGGCTATTGGTGAGTTATTTCTATGATGGGATATCTTTCTCAATGAAGTAACTCCTCGAGACAATGTCTGGAGGAGATTTCATGAGTAAAAATCTGGAGAAAGCTATGGATTTCTTGAGTTATGTGGCTGTAGTTTCAAGGGGATGGGATGAACCGAACAAAGGAGAAGTGGGAAAAATGAAGTCTCAACCGAATATTTTCATTGCTAAGGCTGGGATGTACACTTTGAATGAAGATGTTGATATGAGGGCAAAATTTGCAGCTATGACAAGAAGATCGGAGGAGCTAGAACTGAAAAAGATGCATGAAGTGCAAGTTGTTGCTGAAACATCAGTGCAAGTAAAGCCATGTCCTATTTGTCAATCTTATGAACACTTGGTGGAGGAGTGCCCTACAATTCCAATTGCTAGAGAAATGTTTGGAGATCAAGCAAATGTCATTGGACAATTCAAGCCCAATAGCAATGCTTTGTACGGAAATACTTACAACTCAAGTTGGAGGAACCATCCAAATTTTTCATGGAAGCCAAGAGCACCTCAGTATCAACAGCCGGCTCAACCATCTCAACAAGCTTCAAGTCTTGAACAAGCAATAGTGAATCTCAGCAAGGTTGTGGGAGATTTTGTTGGAGACCAAAAATCCATCAATGCTCAACTCAGTCAAAGAATTGACAGTGTAGAGAATACATTGAATAAAAGGATGGATGGGATGCAAAATGACTTATCTCATAAGATAGATAATCTCTAATACTCAATCTCAAGGCTCACTAACTTGAACACGGTGGAAGAGAAGGGTAGATTTCCTTCTCAACCTCACCAAAACCCCAAGGGTATCCATGAAGTGGAAACTCATGAGGGAGAATCTTCACAGGTGAGAGATGTCAAAGCCTTGATCACATTAAGGAGTGGTAAAAAGGTTGAGTTGCCAACACCCAAGCCACATGTTGAAGAGGAAGAAGAAGAAGAGACAAAGAAGAGGGAGGAAATCAAAGGAAAGAAGAAAGATATCAGTGAAGGGAAAGAGGACCATGATTCAACAGTGAATGCAAATCTGGAGAAAGAGCTTATTAAGGAAGAAATGTTGAAGAAACACACATCTCCACCTTTTCCTCAAGCTTTGCATGGGGAAAAGGGGATTAGAAATGCATCAGAAATCCTTGAAGTATTGAGACAAGTGAAAGTCAATATTCCATTGCTGGATATGATTAAACAAGTTCCAACATATGCAAAATTCCTAAAGGACTTGTGTACTATCAAAAAAGGGTTGAATGTGAATAAGAAAGCCTTCTTGACTGAGCAAGTAAGTGCCCTCATACAATGCAAGTCTCCTTTGAAGTACAAAGATCTGGGACGTCCTACCATTTCAGTCATGATTGGGGGAAAGGTAGTGGACAAAGCTTTGTTAGACTCGGGAGAAAGTGTGAATTTGCTTCCATACTCTGTCTACAAGCAATTGGGACTTGGTGAATTAAAGCCAACATCAATCACTCTATCTTTAGGTGATAGATCAGTGAAAATTCCAATGGGGATAATTGAAGATGTCTTAGTTCAAGTTGATAATTTCGACTATCCAGTAGATTTTGTTGTTCTTGATACGGACCCCTTTGTTAAGGAAGCTAATTATGTTCCTATCATCCTTGGAAGACCATTCCTTGCTACCTCAAATGCAATCATCAATTGTAGGAATGGACTTATGCAACACACTTTTGGTAACATGACGCTTGAGCTCAATATCTTTTATATGTCTAAAAAGATAATCACTCCGAAAGAAGAAGAAGGTCCAAAAGAGGTATGCATTATTGACACTCTAGTGGAGGAGCACTGTAATCAGAATATGCAAGACAAGTTGAATGAAAGTGTTGGGGATCTTGAAGAAGGGTTGTCTGAACCCTTTGATGTGCTTGCTACTCTACAAGGTTGGAGGAGGAGAGAAGAGATTCTACCTTTATTCAATAAAGAAGAGACACAAGAAGATGCTAAAGAAGAGACCCCAAAGCTCAATTTGAAGCCTCTGCCCATGGAGTTGAAATATACGTACCTAGAAGAAAATAAATAATACCTTGTTGTTATATCTTCATCTCTTACTACTCATCAGGAGATTTCTCTACTTAAAGTTCTCAAGAGGTGTAAGAAAGCAATAGGATGGAAAATATCTGACTTGAAAGGCATCAGTCCTTTAGTTTGTACACATCACATATATATGGAGGAAGAAGCTAAACCATTTCATCAACTTCAAAGAAGACTGAATCCTTATTTGCAAGAGGTGGTGCGAGCTGAGGTGTTGAAGCTACTTTAAGCAGGTATTATCTATCCCATATCTGACAGCCCTTGGGTGAGTCCTACTCAAGTGGTACCAAAGAAGTCAAGGATTACTGTGGTTCAAAATGAAAAGGGAGAAGAAATTGCTACATGCCTCACTTCATGTTGGAGGGTGTGTATTGATTATAGGAAATTGAATGTCGTGACAAGGAAAGATCATTTTCCACTACCGTTTATTGATCAAGTGTTGGAAAGAGTCTCTGGCCATCCTTTCTATTGTTTCTTGGACGGGTACTCAGGATATTTTAAAATTGAAATTGATGTTGAAGATCAGGAGAAGACCATTTTCACATGTCCATTTGGAACATACACCTATAGAAGAATGCCTTTTGGTTTATGCAATGCACCTGCAACATTCCAAAGATGTATGCTTAGTATCTTTAGTGATATGGTGGAGCGAATTATAGAGGTTTTCATGGATGATATCACCATATATGGAGGTACATTTGAAGAATGCTTAGCCAACTTGGAAGTGGTTCTTAACAGATGCATTGAAAAGGACTTGGTGCTCAATTAGGATAAATGCCACTTTATGGTACATCAAGGAATTGTCCTTGGCCATATCATCTCCGAGAAAGGCATTGAAGTTGACAAAGCAAGGGTGAAACTTATTGTCAAATTGCCATCCCCAACAACTGTAAAAGGAGTAAGGCAATTCCTTGGCCATGCAGGGTTCTATAGGAGATTTATAAAAGACTTCTCTAAGCTTTCAAAGTCTCTTTGTGAACTTTTGGCTAAGGATGCTAAGTTTATATGGGATGAAAGATGTCAAAAGAGTTTTGATCAATTGGAGCAATTTTTGACAACTGCTCCAATAGTGAGGGCTCCCAACTGGAAACTACCCTTTGAAGTAATGTGTGATGCCAGTGACTTTGCTATAGGAGTTGTGCTTGGCCAAAGAGAAGATGGAAAGCCCTGTGTGATCTACTATGCAAGCAAGACATTGAACGAAACTCAAAGGAACTACACAACTATAGAGAAAGAATTGTTAGCTGTGGTGTTTGCCTTGGACAAGTTTCGTGCTTATTTAGTAGGGTCTTTCATCATCGTTTTCACTGGCCATTCAGCCTTCAAGTATTTATTGACAAAGCAAGATGCAAAAGCAAGGTTGATTAGATGGATTCTTTTATTACAAGAGTTCGATCTCCAAATCAGAGACAAGAAAGGAGTGGAGAATGTGGTAACTGACCACCTTTCAAGGTTGGCTATAGCACACAATTCCCATGTCTTACCTATTAATGATGACTTTCCTGAGGAATCACTTATGTTGCTGGAAAAAACTCCTTGGTATGCTCATATTGCTAACTATTTGGTTACTAGTGAAGTTCCAAGTGAGTGGAAAGCACAAGATAGGAAGCACTTCTTTACAAAGTTTCATGCTTATTATTGGGAAGAGTCTTTTCTTTTCAAGTATTGTGCAGATCAGATAATAAGGAAGTGTGTCCTTGATGAAGAGCAACAAGGAATCCTCAGCCACTACCATGAGAATGCATGTGGAGGCCACTTTGCCTCTCAGAAAACAACCACGAAGGTGTTGCAATCAGGGTTTACTTGGCCATCACTTTTCAAAGATGACCACATCATGTGTAGGAGTTGTGATAGATGCCAAAGGCTCGGGAAGCTTACAAGAAGAAATCAAATGCCTATGAACCCCATTCTAATAGTTGATCTCTTTGATGTTTCGGGTATTGACTTCATGGGACCTTTCCCAATGTGTTTTGGTAACTCTTATATCTTGGTGGGGGTGGACTATGTTTCTAAATGGGTTGAGGCAATCCCTTGTAAACACAATGATCACAGGGTGGTTCTCAAGTTTCTTAAGGAGAACATCTTCTCAAGATTTGGGGTGCCCAAGGCTATAATCAGTGATGGAGGTACTCATTTTTGCAACAGACCTTTTGAAACCCTATTAGCTAAGTATGGAGTGAAGCATAAGGTAGCTGCACCTTATCACCCTCAGACTTCCGGGCAAGTGGAGCTAGCAAATAGGGAAATCAAGAACATATTGATGAAGGTGGTGATCACGAGCAGAAAAGATTAGTCTATTAAGCTTCATGATTCACTATGGCATATAGAACAGCTTACAAGACTATTCTTGGTATGTCTCCCTATCGCCTAGTCTATGGCAAAGCATGCCATCTTCCTGTGGAAGTTGAATATAAGGCTTGGTGGGCAATCAAGAGGTTAAACATGGACTTGATCAGAGCCGGGGCAAAGAGGTGCTTAGACCATAATGAGATGGAGGAATTAAGAAATGATGCTTACATCAATTCCAAAGTTGCAAAACAGAGAATGAAGAGGTGGCATGATCAGTTAATCTCTAACAAATAATTCTGGAAAGGACAAAGAGTCTTACTCTATGATTCAAGGCTCCATATCATTCCTAGGAAGCTCAAGTCAAGGTGGATAGGCCCTTTCATTATTCACCAAGTGCATCTCAATGGAGTGGTGGAATTACTGAATTCCATTAGCACAGACACTTTTAAAGTCAATGGTCATCGTCTCAAGCCATTCATTGAGCCATTCAAACAAGAAAATGAGGAAATCAACCTCCTTGAGCCATAGAAAGCCTAATAAGAGAAGGGTTAGATGGACTTGGTTTCACCAAAGTCCATAATTTTGTTTAATTTTGTTAATTTATAAGCTTTATAAATTGCTTTGATTTTAATTTTGGTCTTAAATTGTGTTATTTATATATATAACTTAATCTTTTTGAATGATCAAAATCAGGAGGAATTGCAAAGAAATTGAAGGAAGATCTCTGGGCATCAAGGGGAGCTCAAAAGCAAGGAAACTCCATGGTCTGGGAAATTTCGCAACCTAAAAAGGGCCCTTGCGAAAATGGCCCTTGGTTGCGAAATAATTTTGCAGCCTATAAGTAGCCGCTCTGAAAACGCCCCTTGGCTGCGAAATGATTTCGCAGCCTCATACCCTCCTCTGCGAAACCACCCCTTGGCACACGAGTGCCATTTTGCAACTCTGCACCCTCATTTCGCAGCTGCGAAATGGGTTGCGAAATGGCTACGAAAATGACCCTCCTCTGCGAAATTCGCCCCTTGTTGCGAAAATGAAAAGCGTCCCTTGGCATCCTATTTAAAAGTTATAAATTCCCTATTTCTTATTTTAACCGGTCATTTGAACTTCAAATAGGTGCAAAGAGGAGCCAAACCAGAGCAACTCTCCGTTTGAACCCTCCACCTGAGCCAAGTCGCGCGCACCTCCGGCCACCTTCTCTGAGACAGCCATGGCTAGAACTTGAGGAGCTAAGTCCTCATCCCCATCATCTCTCCTGAGAATCCCAAGAGGGAGCCCTGTCCAAGCTACCACACCCGACTCTCCGCGGCCACGGGTCATCCCATCTCCGGTTGAGGACGCACCCATGAGTCTTCCTATGAGGCGCTATCAGACACGGAGGTTACTTACCATGGCCGGGGTGAGCTCTTCCAGAACCCAAAGTCAGGTAGCGGTCCCCCAAGTAAGAAAGCTAAGACCTCAGAGCCAATTAATTTAACAGAGCCATCTTCGGAGCCTGAATCAGAGCCTCGGCCATCTCAACCACCTGCCAAAAAGCCTCAATTGTCTTCGCCATCAGCCAAAGAGTCCCAGATTCCCTCAAGCATGACTCCTAAGGTGGTTATTAGATGCCCCATGGTTACTCAACCACCAATTGAGGGTAATTTGGATTGTAGGGCAAGGCCATTCCACTCTGAGCTCTGCTTTGACACAACCACTTTCAAACTTCAGCCTAAGCTCAGGGATTCCTTCCATCTACTATAGAGGTACCATATGGAGCACTTGCTGACTCCCAGGGATTTTTTCTATCCTCGCGTGGCATTGGAATTCTATCAGTCCATGACTACACATCAGGTCGGGGATCCTACAGTTATCCACTTCACCATAGATGGACGCCATGGTATTCTGGGAGCCAGACATATAGTAGAGGCACTCCATATTCCTTATGAGCCAGCACGTCCAGAGGATTTTCGAGTCTGGACTCATCCTGCACAGAGTGACATAGTTCTTACTCTATCCAAAGGGGCATCCTCGCACAAATATCTATTGAGGAAAGAGCTCCCTCCCAGCATGTTCTTCATTGATGCACTCCTGCGCCATAACATCTTTCCACTTCAGCATTGGGTGCAGAGGAGAGGAGTTTTGCTGGAGGCATTGTTCATGATATATGAGGGATACTTCTTTGGCCCTCATCATCTCATCATGGTCGCTCTTCTGTACTTTGAAGAGAAGGTCCATAAGAAGAAGCTACTCCGAGCGGATGCTATTCCACTTCTTTTCCCCAGATTGTTATGTGATTAGTACTCAAAAAGTGCTATTTTATACCTTGTAATTAACTCTTTTAAACACTTTTGAGTAGTAGTTATTACCTTTTAACTCAATTGGCATGTTAAGGACCCTTGCAATCGTTTCTAATCAAATTGTGTTAAGTTTTGGTGTTTTTAATAGCTTTTTGATCACCAAAGCAATCTAAGATGAGGGAGAGCTTTATATAATCTATGGCAAAGCAAATGGAAGCTCATTTACATGAAGAATTCAAGCTTTGGAGCTTCGTAGTTCTTTGCCAAAGCCAATCAAGAATGCAAGGAGGAAAAAAAAAGGAATCTAGCATGAAATTCAAGAGGATAGCAATTGTTGCACACATTTAGATCACTTTCCGAAGTCCATTTTATGCATACTATATGTCGTTTCAAAGCTCAATAAGTCAGGAGTCCAACTCTTCCAACGGTATGAGAATTGGAGTTGAAACGAAGAAGTTATGGCTATTTGAAGACAACTGCACAAAGCTGAGCGAATTGAGCTGCGAAAATTTCACAGGGTGTTTCGCAGCTGCGAAACACCCCTTTGGCACACGAGTGCCATTTCACAGCTATGAAATGGGCAGCGAAATTGCCTGTGAAATGGCCTACAAAAATGTTCCTTAACTACAAAATGGCCGCGAAATTGGCCCTTGGTTGCGAAATCACCTCCAAGCTACGAATGAAGTTGCAAATCATCTCCAAGTTTCAAAACCAAAGTTCAAACTTACAAAATGGATAATTCAACATGTGAATCAATGTGCGCAATCCACCTATGCAATCTCATATATTTGCTACCGATTAAGTTAGATTTTTTCTCAAGATATTTTGTGTAAATTTCTATTTTCTCCTTGTAATCAGTCAAAGATATTATTGGGATATTTCTTAGAAAATATATTCTCTATATATATCTTTGAACCAATGTAAATCAATCCATCATATCATATATCATAAATCTTGTAATATATGTAGTTCGACGAGAGGAAGAAATATATTTTACAGAGCACTTGCTCTGCTTTTCCTTCATATTTTTGTTTTCTCATTATTTTTATTTCTAGCAAATCAAACTCTGAGGATGTTTCCTTAGAGGATCAGTGGCTAAGCTCTTTGTCTCTTTGAGTGAAGAAAGTCGGGTAAGTTTCCACATGCAAAAAGTCGGGTAGGATGAGGGATTTAGTATTTGAACCCAATAAGGGGAAACATCTGTACCACACCGGTTCGGGAAATAACTATATGTTAAATCCCCAATGCGAGGAAAAGAAACAAGTGACTAGAACTCTCTTTTTGTATTAGCAACCTAAGCCTAGTGATCTAAAACTCCAAGAAATGCTTTTCTTAGTAAGTAATTTCCATTACTTTATTTTTAATTAGCCTAAAACTAAAACTTTTTCACTCAAACATCTTTATGCTTTCTTTTAGAGCTAACCTTGAAATAAAAAAGCATCAATTCAGCTTTGAATTGATATCAATTGTGAAGTGAAAACCCATCCCAGTGAACGACCCTAGAGTCACTATGCTATGCTAGCTAAGGCTATCCTAGTACATGGTGTAATAGGTTATAAATTTTGTTGATTACTCCCGTTTGAGAACCAAAATCAAGGTACCAGCTGGGCACGAAATCAAATTGCTCTGCTACTGGGGACCATTGAGAGGACATGAATCAGCTGATACACCAATTGGGAACGAATCATTATGCCAGATTTTGGAGCACTTGGGATACCCAACAGAGCCTCAGCTTGAGCGTAGATGCATTTGTTGAGAGATATTCACTCTCGACAAATGGACGAATATGACAGCCTATGGTGCAGACCAGGGAGCCCCAGCTGTACCAGAGCAACTAGAGGAGCCAGTTGAGATACCAGTTGACACTCCACCACCTGCCCCTGCAGTGGCCTCTACAGAGCCTATACCTGAGGTTGCACCCTCTGCTCCTCAGGCCACACCACGGACTCCCCCTGTTATTCCACCCATATCAGAGCATCTCCTTTCATCTGAGCGTAGGATTGCTATATCTATTATCGAGTATAGAGGCCTATGCCACACTTTCTAGGCATTGGCCACTTCTTGGAGCATCCTTACTCAATAGATCACAGCTCTTAATGCTCATCAGGAGTAGATTATCGCCACTTAGACCTAGCACACTGCCATCTTGAGGCAGATTCAACATCATCTGGGTATTATATCAACTCTTGAGCACCCCATTCCTAGCCCACCAGAGCCATCACAGGCCCCTCCTTTCGTACATCAGACTATGCCTCTTGAGGAGCCGATTACAGGAGAGCCAAAGGCAGCTAAGCCATCATCTCCACATCATACTCCAACCACCATCTGATCATTTTCATAGTTTCTTTTATATATGTCCTTTAAGTAGTTCCTTTTTGTATTTCCATTATATTTTCCTCACTGTAGTAGCTTTTGAAATCCCATGCTTTTGATATTATATATATAGGGATTAATTGTATTACTTGTTCTCTTCTTGTACTTTCACGAATTGAAGTAATACAAATCTAATAATTTTTTAGTAATCTTAACATTATTTTATTCTATTTCCTCTACTCATATCTTTTATTGTTTTTGAAACATGTGGTTTCTCCAATCAATACTCAAAATTTATATCACTCAGGAGGTACCACTTCCTCCCCATAATCTCAATCGCTCATGCCACATTGAGGACAATGTTCAGCTTGGTTGGGGGAAGAGTTGAGGAATGAAGTTTTTGTTATTTACGCTAAGTTATTTTGGTAATTTAGTTGCTTTTTGCTTAATTTTTAATTTTTTTTATGTTTTTTATTCTACTCTCCATGGTTATTAAGGAAAAATTCTCAAAAATGAAAAGGGAGAAATTGAATTTTTTAATTTTCACTTGACTTAGAGTTTGTATTATGCTTACTAAAGTTGATGAATTGTTGAACTTCTATTGAATTCAAGCTTAGTTCTTCCACTTTAAGCTATTCACACACTGTGCACAATAGGTTCCGATTATAAGATAAGAAACTATTTCCCTCTTGACTTAGGAAAATTTAGACTTGGTACCTTTGACCTTATTTTAATAGTGTTGGGACACCTTATAAAAGGCCAATGAGCCGTTGAAAAAGAAAAGAAAAGAAAGAAAAAATGTTTGCTTGCCTTGAAACCCGAGCAAGGTCTGAGGGGTATATGGTGAAAATCTTTAAAGCCTGGTGCCCTAAGCCTTCATTGGTTGGGAGTCACCAACCTCAATGCCCGTTACAAGGGTGAATAGGTGGAGTTTGACATACTGTAGGTGTTGGGGTATTAAAATTCATTCTCAAAAGTCAGGGGTAAAATCCGAGGAGTTAGTGGTTAAAAGATCCTTAAAGCTTGATGCCCTAAACCTTAATTGGTTGGGAGTCATTGATGGACCCCCGTTACATGGACAATTTAGAAAATAATACCCTTAAGCCTTGTACTCCTACAATGAAAAGAAAAGGGCGCGTTCTTAGCCTATTAAATTTGGTTAGTTTGCTAAGTGTTGAAAAAGAGCTAGGTTGGGGAGAGAGATTAGTTCAGCATACTATATTCAGAAACTATCAACTAACACTTAGATTTTTGTGGAAGAGTAAGGTTTGGTCCTTTGGAAGTGAAAATGATTTTAAAGCTTCAATTTGCATAATGCCTTCTCCTTATGAATTGTGATTAGCAAGATTTTTGATAACTCTTGTTGAAATTTGAGTTTGTATTTCTTTAATGTTCCATGTGAGAGTTTGATCATCATGCCACTTAAATTTTTTTGAAGTGATAAGCATGATCTTGTAAAGTATATTACTTTTTAGTTTATTTTTTCTCTCCTTTATTGCTAAGGGACTAGCAATATGTCAGTTGGAGGGAGTGATTACTACTCAAAAAGTGCTATTTGATAGCTTGTAATTAACTCTTTTGAACACTTTTGAGTAGTAGTTATTACCTTTTAACTCAATTAACATATTGAGGACCTTTGCAATCATTTCTAATCAAATTGTGTAAGTTTTGGTGTTTTTGATAGTAAATTGATCACCAAAGCAATCCAAGATTGAGGAGAGTTCTTTAGAATCTATGGCAAGGCAATGGGAAGCTTAGTAACATGAAGAACCAAAGCTTTAAAGCTTTATAGTCCTTTGCCATAAGCAAATCATGAATGCAAGGAGGGAAAGCAAAGAGAGAAATCTAAAATGAAGCATTTAAGAGGACAGCCACTGTTGGACACTTCTGGACACTTCTTGGAGCTCAATTTAAGCATACTATATGTCGTTTCGAAGCCCGAGAAGTCAACAATCCAATGCTTCAAATAGTACACGATTCGGAGTTCAAATGAAAGAGGTAGAGCCATTGGAATTCGATCACACCAAACTGAAGGCCAATTTTGCAGGCTACGAAATCAGCCTTTGGCTGTGAAATGGTGTCCTTCAGGTTGCGAAATTTTGCAGCCATCTTGCATGCCCGCGAAATTCTCCTGAGTGCTTCCTGATATTTGTGACCAACATTTTAAAATTTTTTGCTTCAGATATTTGATGTCTAAATCCCCATTCTCTCCTTGTAATCCACCTATCATAGGATTCCTTAGTTATTAAGCCAGAACAAAGGGTAAATATCCTCATATATATTGTTTGTAATTTCCATTACAATGATATGTTGGGGAGCTTGTTCGAGATATTTTTTGTATAGTTTTTGAAAGGAAGTAAAATACAGAGCTTTGCTCTGCCTTACCTTCTCGTTTTGATTATATTGTATTGATTTTTTCTTACTTGCCAAACAAGCTCTGAGGATGTTTCCTTAGATAATGAATGGCTAGGATTTTAGTTCCTTGGAGCTAAGGTAGCCGGTAAGGCCCCAAATGTAAGAATTGGTAGTTTTGTTGTTTTAGCTGATAATGAAGATAAAGTGTGACCCGTTAATGATTTCTATGTTTTTAGTTAGCTTAAAACACCTTCAATTCACCTGAGCCAACACTTGGTAAGGCAAGTGATCTCCGTCCGTGGAGATGCACTAGTTTATCTCTTGCAAGCTTTTGGGAGGTGACTTGAAGGTAGGATTTTCTAGAATTGCCAACACTTGGTAAGCTTTTGGACTTCAAGGAGGCATCCATTAATTATCTCTTGCAAGCTTGAGAAAGGAAGTCTAAGGTTAATGATCACCTTGAATGGCAAATGCTAGGTGAGAGGCACAAGTTGTTGCAAGTTGCATTAGTGAGAGGGAATTACTGCTGAAATCCATTAAAGGGAAATATCTATACAACACCAGTTAGTTAACTATATTTTAATTCTCTAATGCGAGGAAAAGATTCAAGTGACCAGAGCTCTATTTTTGCATGAGGAGCCTCCCCTATGAACCTAAAACTCCAAGGAACGCTTTTCTTCATAAGTAATTCCCATTACTTTCTTTTTAGTTAGCTTAAAACAAATCATTTTTCAACCCAAGTTTATGTTTTCTTCTTAAGCTAACCTTGAAATGAAAAAGCACCAATTTAACTTTGAATTGGTATTAGTTGTAAGTTGAAAACCCTTCCCAATGAACGATCCTAGAGCCATTATGCTATATTAGCTAAGGCTATCATAGTGTATGGTGATATAGGTTATAAATTTTGTGTATTACTCCTATTTGAGGACCAAACTCAAGGTACACCAGCTAGGCACGCAATCAAAAATCTTAGAGCTATCTATGACATGAGCCTCTTTGGGTCCATGAGTTAAGGGCTTTAGATGCTATGAACACTTCTAGGCTATGGTTGAGATGAACAACTCTAGGTCATGAGCTTTGGGCTCTAGATGCAATGAACAACTCAAGGCTCTAGCTTTTATGAATAACTCAAGTCTGTCCATGACATGAAATACTCCAGGTCATGAGTTCAGGGGTCTAGATTTTATGAACAACTTAGTGTTATGGATGATATGAATTACATTGGGTCATGAGCCTAGGGCCCTAGATGCAATGAACAATGTTGGATTGTGGTTGACATGAAAGACTCTGGGTCGTGAGCTTAGAGCTCTAGATGCTATAAACAGGTCAAGGTTTAGGATGACTTTGAGCCACTCTTGGTCTTGAGGTCACAATTCTAGATGCTAAGAACAGCTCTGGGTTGTGGTTGACATAAACAACTCAAGGATTTAGATGCTATGAACATCTTTGAGTTGTCAATGATATGAAATACTTTGGGTTGTGAGCTTAGGACTCTAGATTCTATATGCAACTCAGAGTTGTTGATAACGTGAACAACTCTGAGTCATGAGCTTAGGAACCTAGATGCAATGAATGACTCTAAGCAGTGGTTGACATGAAAGACTCTGGGTCATGAGCTTCGGGCTTTAGATGCTATAAACATGAACCACTCTATGTCTTAAGCTCAAAGCTTTGGATGCTATGAGTAGCTCAAGGTTGTGGTTAACATGATCGACTCTGGGTTGTCAACTCAAGCCTTTAGATGTTATTAATAGCTCAGGTTATTGATGACATGGGCTACACTATGTTGTGACCTGAGATATCAGAGCCTATGAACAACTTTGGGTTGTGGTTGACATTAATGACTCCAAGTCATGATCTTAGAGCTCTTAATGTTATGAACAACTCAGTCTTATGGATAACATGAGCCACTCTGTGTATAAATAACTTGAGGCTCTAGATGTCATGAATAATTATGGGTTGTGGTTAACCTAGACAACTTTGAGTCATGAGCTCAAAGCTCTAGATGCTATTAAGAACTTAAGGTTATGGATAACATGAGCTTCTTTAGGTCGTGAGCTTAGGATCTATAACATCCTAGGTTGTGGTTGACATGAACGACTGCAGGCCATGTGCTCAATGCTCTTTAAGCTATGAACAACTTAGGGCTTTTGATGATATGAAAGACTATGGGTCATGAGCTCAAGGCTCTTGATCCTTTGAACAACTCAGGGTTGTGGATGATAAGAGTAACTCTAAGTCATGAGCTCGTGTATCTAAATGGTATAAACAACTAAGGTTTGTGGATGACATGAGCTCATCTCAATCGTGAGCGTAGGGCTTTAGATGTTATGAACAACTCTGGGTTGTGGTTGACAAGAACGACTCTAGGTCTCCATCTCAAGGCTATAAATGCTATGAACAGCTCAGAGCTATGAATGACAAGAGCTACTTTGGGTCGTGAGCTCATGTCTCTAGATACGATGAACAACTCTAAGCAATGGTTGACATGAACAACATCGGGTCGTGAGCTAAAGGATTTATATGCTATGAAAATCTCGGGGTTATGGATGACATGAACGACTCTAAGTCGTCAACATAAGGCCCTAGATGTAATTGATAGCTCTGGGTTATGGTTGATATGAAAGACTCCAAGACGTGAGCTAAAGGCTTTAGATGACATGCGTCGCACTAGGTCTAAAGCTTAAGGCTCTAAATGCTATGAATAACTTTAGGTTATGGCTAGCACGAACAACTCTGGTCATAAGCTTTGGGATTTAGATGCTATGAACAACTCAGGGCTATCGATGACATTACCCAATTTAGGTCATGAGCCTACTTTAGATCCTATGAACAACTTTGGGCTATGGTTGACATGAATGACTCTAAGTCGTGAGCTTCAGGCTCTAGATGCTATGAATAGCTCAGGGTTTTCAATGACATGAAAGACTCTAGGTCATGAGCTCAGGGCTCAAGTTTCTATTAACAACTCAATGTTTTCGATGACATAAAGGACTTCGAGTCATGAGCTAAAGGTTTTAGATTCTATGAACAGGTCAGGGCTGTAAATGATACGAATGACTCTCAATCGTGAGCTCAAGGCCCTAGATGCAATCAACAACTCTAGTTTGTGCTTGACATGAAAGACTTTAGGTCACGAGCTTAAAGCTCTAGATGCTATGAACATCTCAGGGTTGTGGATGACATGAGCCACTCTAGGTCTTGAGCTCAGGGCTGTGGATGCTATTAACAGCTCTAGGTTGTGGTTGACATGAACAACTTTAAGTTGTTAGCACTGGCCTTTAGATGCTATGAACAACTCAGGGTCATTGATGACATCATCCTCTCTCGATCGTGAGTTTAAGGGTTTAGGTGTTATGCACAACTTTGGTTTATGGTTGACATGAACAACTCCAGGTCATGAGCTCAGGGCTAGATGCTATGAAGTGCTTAGGGTTGTCATTGACAAGGAAGGCTACAAGTCGTGAGCTTAAGACTTTAGATTCTATGAACTACTTAGGGTTATGGATAACATGAACGACTTTTAGTCATGAGCTTAGGGCCCTAGAAACAATGAACAACTCTAGGTTGGGGTTGACACGAAAGACTTCATGTTGTGAGCTCATGACTCTAGATGCTATGAACAACTTAGGATTGTGGATGACATCAGCTACTCTAGGTCTTAAGCTCAAGGCTCTAGATGTTATGAACAACTCTAGCTTGTGGTTGATATGAACGACTCCAGTTTATGAGCTCAAGGCTCTAAATGCTATGAACAACTCTATTTTGTGGTTAACATGAACAACTCTGGGTCATGGGCTTAAGGCTCTTGATGCTATGAACAACTCAGGGTAGTTGATGACACGAAAGACAATGGGTCATGAGCTACGGGCTCTTGATACTATAAACAACTCAAAGTTATAGTTGACATGAATGAGTCTTGGTCGTGAGCTCAGGGCATTAGATGTTATGAATAGTTGAGGGTTGTGGATAACATGAGCTACTCTAGGTCATGAGTTCAAGGCTTTAAATGCTATGAACAACAATGGGTAATGGTTAACATGAACAACTCTGGCTCGTGAGCTCAATCCTTTAGATGTTATTAACAACTTTAGGTTATGCTTGACATGAACGACTCCGGGTAGCGAGCTCATGGCTCAAGATTCTATGAACAACTCAGAGTTGTGGATGACATGAACAACTTTGGGTACTGAGCACAAGGCCCTAGATGCAATGAAAAACTCTAGGGTATGGTTGGTATGAAGGACTCCGAGTTGTGAGCTCATGGCTATACATGCTATAAACAACTCAAGGCTATGGATGACATTGGCCACTCCAGGTCTTGAGCTCAAGGCTCTAAATCCTATGAATAGCTTTAGGTTGTGGTTTACATGAATGACTCTGAGTTGTGAGCTCCAGGCTCTAGATCTTATTAATAGCTCAAGGTTGTGGAAGACATGAGGTACTCTAGGTCATGAGCTTAGGGCGCTAGATGCTATGAACAACTTCGAGCTATGGTTGAGATGAATGACTTTGGGTCATGAGCTTAGGTCTCTTGATGCTATGATTAACTTAGTGCCGTCAATGACATGAAAGACTATAGGTCATGGGCTCAGTGTTGTAGATACTATGAATAACTCAGGGTTATGGTTGACACGAACGACTCTCGATCGTGAGCTCGACACTCTAGTTGCTATAAACAACTAAGGGTTGTGGATAACATATGATACTCTTGGTTATGAGCTCACGACTCTAAATGTTATGAACAATGTTAGGCTATGGTTGACATGAAAGACTTTGTGTCATGAGCTTATGGCTCTAGATGTTATAAATAGCTTAGAGTTGTTGATGACATGAACTACTCTGGGTCATGGGCTCAGGGCCCTAGATGCAATGAACGGCTCTAAGCTATGGTTGGCATGGAAGACTTTGAGTTGTGAGCTCATGGCTCTATATGTTATGAATAACTCAGGGCTATGGATGACATTATCCACTCTAGGTCTTGAGCTCAAGGCTTTAAATGCTATGAACAACTCCAAGTCATGAGCTCTACGCTCTACATGCTATTAATAGCTCAGGGTTATGGAAGACATGAGGCACTCTAAGTCATGAGCTCATGACTCTAGATGCTATAAACAAATTTGGGCTATGGTTGAGATGAACGACTCCAGGTCGTGAGCTCAGGGCTCAAGATTCATTGAAAAACTCAGAGTTATGAATGACATGAATGACTCTTAATCATGAGCTCAGGGCCCTAGATGCAATGAATTGCTCTAGCCTATGGTTGGCATGAAAAACTTTGAGTTATGAGCTCACGGCTCTAGATGCTATGAACAACTCAGGGCTATGGATGACATTAGCCACTCTAGGTCTTGAGCTCAAGGCTCTCAATGCTATGAACAACTATGGGTTGTGGTTGACATGAATGACTTTGAGTCATGAGCTCCAAGCTCTAGATGCTATTAATAGCTTAGGGTTATGGAAGACATGAGATACTCTAGATCGTGAACTCAGGGCTCTAGATGCTATGAACATATTTGGGTTATGGTTGAGATGAACGACTCCGGGTCATGAGCTCTGGCCTCTTGATACTATGAACAAGTTAGAGCTGTCAATGATATAAAATACTGTGGGTTATGAGCTTAGCATTGTAGATACTATGAGCAACTCAGGGTTATGGTTGACATGAACAACTCTCGATCATGAGCTTAAGGCTCTAGTTGCTATGAACAGCTAAGGGTTGTGGATAACATGAGATGCTCTTGGCTGTGAGCTTAAGGCTTTGAATGCTATGAACAATGTTAAGTTATGGTTGACATAAATGACTTTGTGTTGTGAGCTTAGGGCTTTAGATGCTATGAACAACTCAGAGTTGTGGAGGACTTGAATGACTCTAGGTCGTGAGCTTAAGGCCCTAGATGCAATGAACAACTCTAGGTTGTGGCTGGAATTAAAGACTCCAATTTGTGAGCTCGTGGCTTTGGATGCTATGAACAACTCAGGGCTATGGATGGCATTAACCACTCTAGATCTTAAGCCCAAGGCTTTAAATTCTATGAACAACTCTTGGCTATTATTGACCTGGATGACTCTAAGTCATGAGCTCCAGGCTCTCGATGCTATTAATAGCTCAAGGTTGTGGAAGACATGAGGTACTTTAGGTTGTGAGATCAAGGCTCTAGATGCTATGAACATATTTGGGCTATGGTTGACATGAATGACTTTGGTTTGTGAGCTTAGGGCTCTTGATGCTATGAACAACTTAGAGTTGTCAATGACATGAAAGACTATGGGTCGTGAGCTTAGTGTTATAGATACTATGAATAACTCAAGGTTATGGTTAACATGAACAACTCTCGATCGTGAGCTCAAGGCTCTAGTTGCTATGAACAACTAAGGGCTATCGATAACATGGGATACTCTTAGTTGTGAGCTCAGGGCTCTAAATCCTATGAACAACATTGGGTTATGGTTAACATGAATGACTCCATGTCATGAGGTTAAGGATCTAGATTCTATGAATAGCTCTACACTGTGGTTAAAATGAATGACTATGGGTCATGAGCTCAAGGCTCTAGATACTACAAACAACGTTGGGTTCTAGCTGACATGAACGAATCCGGGTTGTGAGCTTAAGGCTCTAGATGTTATTAACAACTCAAGGATGTGGATGACATGAGCTACTTTAGTTCGTGAGCTCAAGGCACTAGGTGATATGAATAGCTTTGGTTTGTGATTAGCATAAAGGACTACTGGTCTTGAGTTCATGGCTTTAAATGTTCTGAACAACTCAAGGTTGTCGATGACATGAGCTAATTTGGATAACGAGCTCAAGGCTTTAAATGCTATGAATAGATTTAGGTTGTGGTCGACATGAATGACTCAGGGCCATGAAGTCAGAGCTCTAGTTGTTATGAACAGTTGAGGGTTGTCAATCACATGAAAGACTCTAGGTCATTAGCTCAGGGCTCTAGATGCTATGAACACTCAGGGTTGTTGATGACATCAGTCATTCTGGGTCTTGTGTTCAAGGCTCTAGATGCTATGGGTGGCTCTAGGTTTTGGTTGACATGAATGACTCTAGGTCGTGAGCTCAATGCTTTAGATTCTATTAATAGCTCAGGGTTATGGATGAAATAAGCTTCTTTTGCTTGTAAGCTTAGGGCTCAAGATGCTATGAACAACTCTAGGTTAGGGTTGACATGAACAACTCCGAGTCATGAGCCCAAGACTCTTGATGCTATGAAGAACTTGATTACTACTCAAAAAGTGTTATTTTGTACCTTGTAATTAACTCTTTTAAACACTTTTGAGTAGTAGTTATTACCTTTTAACTCAATTAGCATATTAAGGACCTTTGCAATCATTTCTAATCAAATTGTGTAAGTTTTGGTGTTTTTGTTAGTAATTTGATCACCAAAGCAATCCAAGATTGAGGAGAGTTCTATGGAATCCATGGCAAAGCAATTGGAAGTTCATTAACATGAACAACCAAAGCTTTGAAGCTTTATAGTCCTTTGCCATAAGCAAATCATGAATGCAAGGAGGGAAAGAAAAGAGAGAAATCTAACATGAAGCATTCAAGAGGATAGCAACTGTTAAACACTTTTGGAGCACTTTCTGGAGCTCAATTGATACATACTATATGTCTTTTCAAAGCTTGGGAAGTTAGCAATCTAATGCTTCAAATGGTGCATGATTCAGAGTTGAAATAAAGAAGTTAGAGCCATTGGAAGCCGATCACACCAAGTTGAAGGCCAATTTCATAGGCTGCGAAATCAACCTTTGGCTGTGAAATGGAGTCCTTCAGGTTGCGAAATTTCATAGCCATCTTGCACACCTACGAAATTCTCCTGAGTGCTTCTAGATATTTATGACCGACATTTTTAGATTTTTTTCTTCAGATATTTGATGTCTAAATCCCCATTTTCTCCTTGTAATCCACCAATTATAGGACTTCTTAGTAATTAAGTAAGAACAAAGGGTAAATAGCCTCATATATATGGTTTGTAATTTCCATTACAGTGATATCTTGGGCGCTTGTTCTCAGAAATAACTTTTTCTATAGTTTTGGAAGGAAGTGAAATACAGAGCTTTGCTCTGCCTTACTTACTCAATTTGATTGTATTGTATTTATTTTTTATTACTAGCCAAACAAGCTCTGAGGATGTTTCCTCAGAGAATGAGTGGCTAGGCTTTTAGTTCCTTGGAGCTAAGGTAGCCGGGTAAGGCCTCGAATGCAAGAATTGGTAGTTTTGTTGTTTCAGCTATTAATGAAGAGAAAGTGTGATCCGTTAATGATTTATATGTTTTTAGTTAACTTCAAACACCTTCAATTCACCTGGGCCAACACTTGGTAAGGCAAGTGATCTCCGTCCATGGAGATGCACTAGTTTATCTCTTGCGAGCCTTTGGGAAGTGACTTGAAGGTAGGATTTTCTAGAATTGCCAACAGTTGGTAAGCTTTTGGACTCTAAGGAGACATCCATTGGTTATCTTTTGCGAGCTTGAGAAGGGAAGTCCAAGGTTAATGATCACCTTGAATGGCGAATGCGAGGTGAGAGGCACGAGCCATTGCAAGTTGTATCAGTGAGAGGGAATTAGTGCTGAAATCCATTAAAGTGAAACATCTGTACAACACTGGTTAGAGAATTAACTATATGTTAATTCTCTAATGCAAGGAAAAGATTCAAGTGACCGGAGCTTTATTTTTGCATCAGGAGCCTGACCCAAGTGAGCGTAAAACTCCAAAGAACGCTTTTCTTCATAAGTATTTCCCATTACTTTCTTTTTAGTTAGCTTAAAACAAATTCTTTTTCAACCAAAGTTTATGTTTTCTTCTTAAGCTAATCTTGAAATGAAAAAGCACCAATTCAACTTTGAATTGGTATCAGTTGTAGGTTGAAAACCCTTCCCAATGAACGATCCTATAGCCACTATGTTATATTAGATAAGGCTATCCTAGTGCATGGTGATATAGGTTATAAATTTTGTTGATTACTTCTGTCTGATGACCAAACTCAAGGTACACCAGCGAGGCACGCAATCAAATGGCGCCGTTGCCTGGGAAGGTGCTAACTTCACAGTGATATTATTTCATACTACTTGTGATTTTCATCACAAGTTTGGTATTTTTTTTTTCATTTTACTAACTCTTTTAATTGTTTCTTTTACTTGTTCATATTCTAACATATCTTTTAATTTAGTTTTAGTTAATCTAAGTCTTTTTATAGTCTTGTTTTCTTTTGTTTTTGTTTTTGTTACAGTTGTGTATGCCAAATTAGATACGAGATAGTGGAGGAAGGCTTGTTAAATGTGAAACACCTTGTAACAAGGAATTGGAATTGAGCTCGAATATCATGGAAGCTATGCCTGAAGATCAGCATAGTCACCATGGTCATCAGGACAATCCCAATGAATTCAGATCAATGAGGGACCGCAAGCATCCACCTCGTATGAGTGCACCATCATGTATAGTGCCCCCTACAGAGCAGCTAGTGATCATACCACATATTGTTCCACTTCTACCAACTTTCCATGGGATGGAAAGTAAGAATCCCTATGCACATATCAAGGAAATTGAAGATATTTGTAATACATTCCAGGAGGGAGGAGCTTTAATCGACTTGATGAGGCTTAAGCTATTTCCTTTTACTTTAAAGGATAAGGCCAATATTTGGCTTAATTCTTTAAGGCCAAGGACTATCCATACTTAGATTGATTTACAAGCTGAATTCCTCAAGAAGTTCTTTCCTACTCACATAAAAAATGGCTTGAAAAGGCAAGTTTCAAATTTCTCAGCTAAAGAGAATGAGAAATTCTATGAGTGTTGGGAAAGATACATGGAAGCCATCAATGCTTGTCCTCACAATGGTTTTGATACATGGCTATTGGTGAGTTATTTCTATGATATGATGTCTTCCTCAATGAAGCAACTCCTCGAGACAATGTGTGGAGGAGATTTCATGAGTAAGAATCCGAAGGAAGCTATGGATTTCTTGAGTTATGTAGCTGAATTTTCAAGGGATGGGATGAACCGAACAAAGGAGAAGTGGGGAAAATGAAGTCTCAATCGAATGCTTTCAATGCTAAGGCTGGGATGTACACCTTGAATGAAGATGTTGATATGAAGGCAAAATTTCTAGCTATGACAAGAAGGTTGGAGGAGCTAGAACTGAAAAAGATGCATGAAGTGCAAGCTGTTGCTGAAACACTAGTGCAAGTAAATCCATGTCCTATTTGTCAATCTTATGAACACTTGGTGAAGGAGTGCCTTACAATTCCAGCAGCTAGAGAAATGTTTGGAGATCAAGCAAATGTCATTGGACAATTCAAGCCCAATAGCAATGCTTCGTATGGAAACACTTACAACCTAAGTTGGAGGAACCATCCAAAATTTTCATGGAAGCCAAGAGCACCTCAGTATCAACAGCCGGCTTAACCATCTCAACAAGCTTCAAGTCTTGAACAAGCAATAGTGAATCTCAGCAAGGTTATGGGAGATTTTGTTGGAGACCAAAAATCCATCAATGCTTAACTCAGCCAAAGAATTGATAGTGTTGAGAATACTTTGAATAAAATGATGGATGGGATGCAAAATGACTTATCTCAGAGGATAGATAATCTCCAATACTCAATCTCAAGGCTCACTAACTTGAATACAGTGCAAGAGAAGGGTAGATTTTCTTCTCAACCTCACCAAAACCCCAAGGGTATCCATGAAGTGGAAACTCACGAGGGAGAATCTTCACAGGTGAGAGATGTCAAAGCCTTGATCACTCTAGGGAGTGGTAAAAAGGTTGAGTTACCAACACCCAAGCCACATGTTGAAGAGGAAGAAGAAAAATAGACAAAGAAGAGGGAGGAAATCAAAGGAAAGAAGAAAGATATCATGAAGGGAAAGAGGACCATGATTCAATAGTGAATGCAAATATATAGAAAGAGCTTATTAAAGAACAAATGATGAAGAAACACACATCTCCACCTTTTTCTCAAGCTTTGCATGGGAAAAAGGGGATTAGAAATGCATCAGAAATCTTTGAAGTATTGAGACAAGTGAAAGTCAATATTCCATTGCTGGATATGATTAAACAAGTTCCAACATATGAAAAATTCCTAAAGGACTTGTATACTATCAAAAGAGGGTTGAATGTGAATAAGGAAGCCTTCTTGATTGAACAAGTAAGTGCCATCATACAATGCAAGTCTCCTTTGAAGTACAAAGATCCGGGATGTCCTACCATTTCAGTCATGATTGGGGGAAAGGTAGTAGAGAAAGCTTTGTTAGACTTTGGAGCAAGTGTGAATTTGTTACCATACTTTGTCTACAAGCAATTGGGACTTGGTGAATTGAAGCCAACATCAATCACTTTATCTCTAGCTGATAGATCAGTGAAAATTCCAAAGGGGATAATTGAAGATGTCTTAGTTCAAGTTGATAATTTCTACTATCCAGAAGATTTTGTTGTTCTTGATACGGACCCCTTTGTCGAGGAAGCTAATTATGTTCCAATCATCCTTGGAAGGTCATTCCTTGCTACCTCAAATGCAATCATCAATTGTAGGAATGGACTCATGTAACTCACTTTTGGCAACATGACACTTGAGCTCAATATCTTTTATATGTCTAAAAAGCTAATCGCTCCGGAAGAAGATGAAGGTCCAGAAGAGGTATGCATTATTGACACTCTAGTGGAGGAGCACTGTAATTAGAATATGCAAGACAAGTTGAATGAAAGTTTTGGGGATCTTGAAGAAGGGTTGTCTGAACCCTCTAATGTGCTTGCTACTTTACAAGGTTGAAGGAGGAGAGAAGAGATTCTACCTTTATTCAATAAAGAGGATGCACAAGAAGTTGCTAAAGAAGAGACCCTAAAGCTTAATTTGAAGCCTCTGCCCATGGAGTTGAAATACACATACCTGGAAGAAAATAAACAATGCCCTGTTGTTATTTCTTCATCTCTTACTACTCATCAGGAGATTTCTCTACTTGAAGTTCTCAAGAGGTGTAAGAAAGCAATAGGATGACAAATATCTAACTTTAAAGGCATCAATCCTTTGGTTTGTACACATCATATATATATGGAGGAAGAAGCTAAACCAATTTGTCAACCTCAAAGAAGATTGAATCCTCATTTATAAGAGGTGGTGCGAGCTAAGGTGCTGAAGCTACTTCAAGCAGGTATTATCTATCCCATATCTGACAGCCCTTGGGTGAGTCCTACTCAAGTGGTACCAAAGAAGTAAGGGATTACTGTGGTTCAAAATGAAAAGGGAGAAGAAATTGCTACACGCCTTAGTTCAGGTTGGAGGGTGTGTATTATAAGAAATTGAATGCTGAGACAAGGAAAGATCATTTTCCACCGCCATTTACTGATCAAGTGTTGGAGAGAGTCTCTAGCCATCATTTCTATTGTTTCTTGGACGGGTACTCAGGGTATTTTCAAATTGAAATTGATGTTGAAGATCAGGAGAAGACCACTTTCGCATGTCCATTTGGAACATATGCCTACAGAAGAATGCCTTTTGGTTTATGCAATGCACCTGAAACATTCCAAAGATGTATGCAAAATATCTTTAGTGATATGGTGGAGTGAATTATGGAGGTTTTCATGGATGATATCACCATATATGGAGGTACATTTGAAGAATGCTTAGTCAACTTGGAAGCGGTTCTTAACAGATGCATTGAAAAGGACTTGGTGCTCAACTGGGAGAAATGTCATTTTATGGTACATCAAGGAATTATCCTTGGCCATATCATCTCCGAGAAAGACATTGAAGTTGATAAAGCAAAGGTGGAACTTATTGTCAAATTGCCATCCCTAACAACTGTAAAAAGAGTAAGGCAATTCCTTGGCCATGCAGGGTTCTACAGGAGATTTATAAAAGACTTCTCTAAGATTTCAAAGCCTCTTTGTGAACTTTTAGCTAAGGATGCTAAGTTTATATGGGATGAAAGATGTCGAAAGAGTTTCGATCAATTGAAGCAATTTTTGACAACTGCTCCAATAGTGAGGGCTCCCAACTGGCAACTACCCTTTGAAGTAATGTGTGATGCCAGTGACTTTGCTATAGGAGTTATGCTTGGCCAAAGAGAAGATGGGAAGCCCTGTGTGATCTACTATTGATTCATGCCCAATCGGGTTTTTTTAATCAAAAACATTTATAAATCCTATGACCTCATACTGGCGTAGCAAAACTACTATAGTATAGCAGCGCTAGGGTCGAACTTTGGGATGGGTTTTCACTCCAACAGTGATATACTCAAGATTAGAGATTGAGTCTGATGATTTCCTTTGTCAAAAACTTAAAGGTTAAAAGAAAATAAGATTTGTTTTGAAAGAGGTGCTTGAAACTAAACTAAAATAGAACTAAGTAAAAATGGAAGAAAGAAAGTCTCTTAGAGCTAGAGGTTGCTAGGATCAAGTTCAGAATGTAAAGTGGGAAACTCTGGATTTTTCTCCTCGCATTGGGGATTAAACCTATAGTTATTTCCCGAACCGGTATAGGTTTAACAATGAAGATTTAATCCATAAAAAGTCAATAGAAGAGGTAGTCAAGTTCCATTAATGGCTTTAGACACTATGGGTCTTCACCTTGAACCGCTTTCCAATGGCTCGTACATGATAACTAATGGACTGATATGGATCTAGCAATAAGCATCAACAGAGACCTAAAGCTTACCATGTATTGGCCATTCAAAGTGATTCTAAGGGATTTAAAGCAAAACTTTAGATTTAGAAGCCATTTATGAACTCCAACTACCTGTATTTAATGCATGAGAGTTTTCCACTTTAGCATCTGGACTTTTCACCTAGCTTCCCTTCACTCCAAGAAACCAAAAGTTTAGCCACTCATCCTCTGGGAAAACATCCTCAGAGGTAGTTTGGCTTCCAAGAAAATGAAAATAGTAGAAAGAAAAAGAAAGCAAAAGAGATCTCTGTATTTCACTAAGTGTAAAATATACATAAGTTGGTCTCCTGGAGAAAGCTCCCCGAGAGTCACCTTTTTAGTGTTTTCAAGAGAGTTTATATAGGAAGGTAATTTACCCTTCCTTGGAAACTTCCTAGCTAAGGAATTACACGAGTGGCTGAATACAAGGAGAAAATGGAAATTTAGACACAAAAATCTGAAGAAAAATATCTCAAAGTGTTGGTCACACATATCGGGAAGCACTAAGAACCACTTCGCAGGTGAAAATGAGGTCTGCGAGATTTCACAGACGCACAAAAAGGGCTGTGAAATCACTTCGCAGCAAAAGGCTGATTTCGCAGCGCTGCAAAGTTGGCCTTCAGCTTGCGGTATTTGGCTGATTCATGCCCAATTGGTGTCTCAGCTGATTCGTGTCCAGCTGGTGCTCCTTGATTGAGGGAATAATCAACAAAATTTATAACCTATTACACCATATACTAGGGTAGCAAAGACAAAGCTACTATAGCATAGTGGCTCTAGGATCGTTCACTAGGATGGGTTTTCACTTCACAAATGATATTAATTTAAAATTGAATTGGTGCCTTTTCATTTCAAGGTTAGCTTTAAAAGAAAACATAATCTTTGGTGGAAAAGGTTGGTTTTAAGCTAACCAAAAATAGTAACTGATTTTAATTACAAAGAAAAGTGTTTCTTGGAGTTTCAGATCACTAGGCTTAGATTCCTCATACAAAAAGGAGAGTTTCGGTCACTTGTTTCTTTTCCTCGCATTAGAGAATTAACATATAGTTCCTTCTCCAACCGGTGTTGTACAAATGCTTCCCTTTAATGGGTTCAAACACTAAATCCCTCTCACTGATGCATCTTGCAATGGCTCATACCTCTCACCTAGCATTTGCCATTCAAGGTGATCTTTAACCTTGGATTACCCGTCAAAAGCTCACAAGAGATAACTAATGGATGTCTCCTTGGAGTCCAAAAGCTTACCAAGTGTTGGCAATTCTAGAAAATCCTACCTTCAAACCACCTCCCAGAGGCTCGCAAGGGGTAAACTAATGAATCTCCATGGACGGAGATCACTTGCCTTACCAAGTGTTGGCCCAGGTGATTTAAAAGTGTCTTAAGTTAACTAAAAAGATAAAAACCATTAACGGGTCACACTTTCTCTTCATTAAAAACTAAAACAACAAAACTTCAAATTTATCATTCTGAAACTTACCCGGTTACCTTAGCTCCAAGAGACAAAGAGCCTAGCCACTCATCCTCTGAGAAAACATCTCAGAGAATGTTTGGCTAGCAAGAAAATGAAAATGAAAGAGAAGGAAAAACAGAGCAAGGCTCTGTATATTCTATATAATTATATATCTATCTGATGGATCCCCTGGAACAAGCTCCTCCGAGGGT
The DNA here is from genome assembly GCF_004353265.1 of Vitis riparia. Lineage (NCBI taxonomy): Eukaryota > Viridiplantae > Streptophyta > Magnoliopsida > Vitales > Vitaceae > Vitis > Vitis riparia. Next base: position 89,690 of record NW_023269674.1, on the reverse strand, counting down.
CTCTTTTTTAGTGTTTACAAGAGAGTTTATATACGAAGGTAATTTACCCTTCCTTGGATACTTCCTAGCTAAGGAATTACATGAGTGGTTGAATAAAAGAAGAAAATGGAAATTTATACAAAAATATCTGAAGAAAATATCTAAAAGAGTCGGTGCAAATATCGGGAAGTACTAAGGACCATTTCGCAGGTGAAAACATGGTCTGTGAAATTTCGCAGATGCACAAAAAGGGCTGTGAAATTACTTCACAGCAAACAACTAATTTCGCACCGCTGCAAAGTAGTCTCTCAGCTTGTGGTGATTGGCTTCCAACATGTCGTGAAACTTCAGGGGGGAATTCCACAGCACTATGCAAAATGGCTGTGAAATCATTTCGCAACAAAAGGGTGATTTCGCAGCCGTGCAAATTTCTTCCTTCAGCTTGATGCAGTTGTCTTCCAAAGGTTGTAACTTCCTCATTTCAGCTCCAAATCGTACACGGTTTAAAGCGTTGGATTCTTGACTTCCTGAGATTTGAAATGGTATATAGCATGTAGAAAATGGACTTCAGGAAGTGCTCCAAAAGTGCAAAATAAGACTGCAGTTGTTGTCCTCTGTTTTCTTCACTCTGTTTTTCCTCTCTCCATTGTTCTTTGCTTGCATACTTTGAACGACTTTGGCAAAGGGCTATGGAGCTCCAAAGCTTGGTTCTTCATGAATTTGAGTTTTCCATTGCTTTGCCATGGATTCCAAATAACTCTCCTCAATCTTGGATTGCTTGGTGATCAAATTACTAACAAAAACACCAAAACTTACACAATTTGATTAGAATTGATTGCAAGGGTCCTTAACATGCCAATTGAGTTAAAAGGCAATAACTACTACTCAAAAGTGTTTAAAAGAGTTAATTACAAGCTACAAAATAGCACTTTTTGAGTAGTAATCATCGGCTTTCAACGGCTGTAACTTCCTCTTTTCATCTCCAAATCGTACACGGTTTGAAGCGTTGGATTCTTGACTTCCTAAGCTTTGAAATGGCATATAGCATGTATAAAATGGACTTTGAGAAGTGCTCCAAAAGTGCAAAGGAAGACTGCAGCTGCTATCCTCTGTTTTCTTCACTCTGTTTTCCTCTCTCCATTGATTTTTCCTTGCATACTTTGAACGACTAAGGCAAAGGACTATGAGGCTCCAAAGCTTGGTTTCTTCATGAATTTGAGCTTCCAAAAGCTTTGCCATGAACTATATACAGCTCTCCCTCATTCTTAAATTGCTTTGGTGAGCAAAAAGCTATCAAAAACAATAAAACTTAGCACAATTTGATTAGAAACGATTACAAGGGTCCTTCACATGCCAATTGAGTTAAAAGGTAATAATTACTACTCAAAGGTGTTTAAAAGAGCTAATTACAAGCCAAAAAATAACATGTTTTGAGTAGTAATCACTCCCCCCAACCGACATATTGCTAGTCCCTTAGCAATGAAGGAGAGAAAAATAAAAATAAAAAATACTATAATTTACTACATCATGCTGATTACTTCAAAAAATTTTAAGTGGCATGATGATCTAACTCTCACATGGAACATTAAAGAAATATAAACTCAAATTTCAAAAAGAGTTATCAAAAACTTTACTAAACACGATTGATCAAGGGAATGCATTATGCAAATTGAAGTTTTAAAATCATTTTCACTTCTAAAGAACCAAACTTTATTCTTCCAAAAAAATCTATGTATAAGATGATAGCTTCTGAATATAGTATGCTAAACTAATCTCTCCCCCAACCTATCTCTTTTTAACACTTAGCAAACTGACCAAATTCACTAGGCTGAAGACACTTCCTTTTTTTTTTTTTTCACTAGGTACAAGGCTTAAGGGGTATTCTTTTCTGAATTGTCCATGTAACGGGGGTCCATTGATGACTCCCAACCAATTAAGGCTTAGGGCATCAAGCTTTAAGAATTTTTCAACCACTAACTCCTCGAATTTCACCCCGGACTTTTGAGAATGAATTTTTAATACCCAAGCACCTACCATATGCTAACTCCACCTATCCACCCTTGTAACGAGCATTGAGGTCGGTGACTCCCAACCAATTAAGGCTTAGGGCACCAGGTTTTAAAGATTTTCACCATATACCCCTTAGACCTTGCTCGGGTTTCAAGGCAAGCAAACACTTTGCTTTCTTTTTCTTCTTTTTCAAAGGCTTATTGGTCTTTCATAACGTGTCTCAGCATTATTAAATGAGGTCAAAGGTACTAAGTCCCAAAATTTTTGCCAAGTCAAGAGGGAAATAGTTTTTCATCTTATAATCAGAATCTATTGTGCACAGTGTGTGGATAGCTTAAAGTGGAAGAACTAAACTTGATTTCAATAGAAGCTTCAACAAATGAACCACTTTAGCAAGCATAATCCAAACTCTAAGTCAAGTGAAAAGCAAAAGTTCAGTTTCTCCTATTTTGATTTGAAAAATTTTCCTCATAATCCATGGAGATTAGAGTAAAAAGAAAAACAACTAATTTACTAACATATCTGAATTACCAAAATAACTTAGCATACTTCCTTCCTCATTTCTCTCTCCCCCCTCCTCCCCCAACCGAGCTGAGCATTGTCCCCAATGTGATATGGGTGATTGAAATTAGAGGGAGGAAGTGGTACCTTCTGAGTGATGTTAATGTTGAATACTGATTGGAGAAACCACATGTTTTAAAAAGAATAAAAGATGTGAGAAAAGGAAATAAGAATAAATTAATTCTAAGAGTTAACAAAAAAAATGCTATACTTGTATTACTTTTAATTCATGTGAGTACAATCGGAAAGAAGGCAATACAAGTAATCCCCATATATGATATCAAAATGGTGGGATTTCATAAAAGACTAATAAAAAATGAAATACATAAAAGAAATATATAGTAGATATATAAATGATCAGATGGGTGGATGATGTTGGAGCTGATGGCTTAGGCAGATGGCTCTGCCTCTTTAGTAGCTGATTCAGGAGGGGCCTGAGGCTTTGTGGTCTGTGAGTGTGGCACTGCAGCGGCAGGGGTGAGATGCTCAGCAACTGAGGGAAGATCGAGATGATACTGGAGCTGCCTCAAGATGGCAGTGTGCTGAGCCTGGGTGGTCAACATCTGCTCCTGGCAAGCTCGAATAGCTGCCATCTCTTGAGCAAGGCTGCTCTGAGACGCAGTCAAGGACTGTAGTATGCGGCATAAATCTCTATACTCTAAAATGGGAATGGCCATCCTTGGCTCAGCTGGAGTAGAGGGCTCTGGTGAAGCTAGAGTAACTGGAGGGGCTCTGGATATGGTAGGAGAAGCAATGGGCACTCCCTCAGGTATATGCTCTGGAGATGCTCTCCTAGTAGTTGGTATCTCAGCTGGCTATGGGAGCTCTGGCTGTGGGAGCTCTGGCTGCTCAACTCGATATGCTGTCATATTGGTCCACTTGTCGAGAGTAAATACCTCTCGGCATATACGCTTGCGCTCCGGCTGAGGATCTGATGGATACCCCAAATGCTCCAAAATCTGACACAGCAGCCGTGGAAAAAGAAGTGGAATGGCATCAACTCGCTGCAGCTTCTTCTTATGCACCTTCTCTTCAAAGTAGAGAAGGACAGCCATGATTAGGTAGTGAGGGCTAAAGAAATATCCCTCTGAAATCCTGAATAGGGCCTCTAAAAGAACTCCTGTCCTCTGAGTCCAATGCTGTAGTGGATAAATGTTGTGACGCAAGAGTGCATCAATGAGAAACATGCTCGGAGGAAGTTCTCTCCTCACTAGATATGGCTTTGTGGAAGCTCTTCTGGACAAGATATGAATCATTTCCAGCTGAGAGGGACTAGGCCATACTCGGTAATCCTTAAAATGGCTTGGCTCGAATGGTATATGCAGGGCCTCAGCTATATGGCGAGCTCCAAAAATGCCATGCCGACCATCAATAGTAAATTGGATTAGAGTAGGATCTCTGACCTGATTAGTAGTCATGGACTGATAAAAATCCATGGCTACTCTGGGATAGAAGAAATCTCTTGGGGTCAGCAGATGCTCCATGTGATATCTGCGTAGTAGGTGGAATGAATCTGCAAGCTCCGGCTGCAAACTAAAGGTGGCTGTGTCAAAGCACAACTCAGAGTGAAATGGTTGAGCTCGGCAGTCCAAATTCATTTCAATTGGGGGTTGAGTCAGCATCAGACACCTAATTAGCTCTTCAAGAGCTATCCCAAATGGAATTTGGGATTCTGAACGTGGCGGCTGGTGTTCCTGAGGCTCTGACGACGGCGTTGAAGATGGTGCCAGAGAGGGCTCTGGTGAGGGAACCGGGGACTGCTCAGTTAAGTCAATGGGCTCTGGGCTTTCGACCCTGGCTTTCTTTTACAGGGGACGACCCCCTGACCTAGTGAGATAACGCCTCGCCGGAGGGTTCTTTGGCGCGGGTTTCGCCGGAGGATTCTTTGGTGCGGGCTTCGCCAGAAGATTCTTTGGCGCAGGCTTTGCCGGAGGATTCTTTGGCACGGGCTTCGCCGAAGGTGAAGCAGCTTCTGGCCACGGAGGTTCAGAGGTGGGGATTTGAACAGGCGCCTCTCGCGGGACTCATTTGCGGTTGGAAGGAGAGGATGATTTGGCTCCTCTGGTGCGCGCCATGTCGGACTCACGAAATTTGGCCGGAAGTGATGACCGGAAAGATGACCGGAGGTTCGCGCGTCATCAGGCTCGGGCAAAGGGATGAAAGAACAGTGCTATGGCGCTTCCCCTTTCTGAAATCCTTTCGCAACTCAAATGACCGGTTTTTATAAAAAATAACAGAATATTAAAGGTCATTTTAATTTTCGAAGAAGAAGCCGATTTCGCAGCAAAAAGGGGTTTGTGCAGAACAAAACTACTTTCGCAGCCCAACTCGCAGCTCGTTTCGCAGCTGCGAAATGGGTGTCACTATGCTGCGAAGTGGCACTCGTGTGCCAAAAGTTGGTTTCGCAGCTTCAAAATACCCTGCGAAATGGAGCTTTGGCTGCGAAATTGGAAGTTTTTACGCTTTTGAGCTTCGCAGCCATTTCGCAGCTGCGAAATGGGGGTTCCTGTGCTGCGAAGTGGCACTCGTGTGCCAAACTTGGTTTCGCAGAGGAGACAATTGAGTTGCGAAATAATTTCGCAAAGAACGACTGTTTTCGCAGAGACTCGCTGGTTCCGCAGCGGGTTCTTTTAGGTTGCGAAACGGTTTCGCAGCGAAGTGCTAATTCCGTAGAGGATTCTCTTAGGCTGTGAGATATCGCAAACCCTTGTTTTTGCCCTATTTTAACCTCGTTTTCGCTCCGAAATACTTCCTTTCAATTTATTTGCATTTTCTTCGACCTGAGATCATTCAAAAAGACTAAATTACAGATAAATACACAATTTAAGATCAAAAATTAAAATCAAAAGTATGGATAAACTTTGAAATTTACAAAATTTACAAAAATTTTGGACTTTGGTGAAACCAAGTCTATCAAACCCTTATGTGCTTAGGCTTTTTGCGGCTCAAGGAGGTTGATTTCCTCATTTTCTGGTTTGAATGGCTCCATGAATGGCTTGAGACGATGGCCATTGGCTTTGAAGGTTTGATTACCTTCGGGATTGGATACTTCCACCACTCCATTGGGATACACTTCACGAATTATGAAAGGACCCGTCCACCTGAATTTCAATTTTCCTGGAAAAATATGAAGTTTAGAGTCATAAAGTAAGACTCTTTGTCCCTTGGTAACCAACTGATCATGCCATTTCTTCAACCTCGCTTTTGTGATTTTCGAATTGAGGTAAGCATCATTCCTCATTTCTTTCAATTCATTCAAATCCAAATATCTCTTTAACCCGGCTCTTGTCAAATCCATGTTGAGCTTCTTGATTGCCCACCATGCTTTATATTCAATCTCCACTGGGAGATGGCACGCTTTGCCATAAACAAGGCGATATGGAGACATTCCAAGAATGGTCTTATAAGCAGTCCTATAAGCCCATAATGAATCCAAGAGCTTAATAGACCAATCCTTCCTATTCACATTCACCACCCTCATCAGTATATTCTTGATTTCTCGATTGGCTAACTCAACTTGGCCACTTGTTTGAGGGTGATAAGGTGTAGCTATCTTGTGCTTGACCCCATATTTGGCTAGAAGAGTCTCAAAAGGCTTATTACAAAAGTGGGTTCCTCCATCACTGATAATGGCTTTAGGTACTCCAAATCTTGAAAAGATGTTCTCCTTGAAAAATTTGAGAACCACCTTATGATCATTGCTCCTACATGGGATTGCTTCTACCCACTTAGAGACATAATCCACTCCCACCAAAATGTAGGAGTGTCCAAATGACATTGGAAATGGCCCCATGAAGTCTATCCCCCAAACATCGAAGACATCCACTATCAAGATGGGGTTCAAGGGCATCATATTCCGGCGTGTTAGCTTCCCTAGCCTTTGACACCGATCACATCCCTTGCACATAGCGTGGGCATCCTTGAAAAGAGAGGGCCACCAAAAACCTGATTGGATTACTCTCATGGCTGTTTTCTGGGAAGCAAAATGACCCCCACATGCACTATCATGACAATGGGATAGAATCCTTGATTGCTCTTGTTCAGGAACACATTTCCTTATGATTTGATCAGCACAATACTTGAAGAGAAAAGGTTCCTCCCAATAATAGGCATGGATCTTAGCAAAGAAATGCTTCTTGTCCTGAGCACTCCACTCACTTGGAACTTCTCCAGTAACCAAGTAATTTGCTATATGAGAATACCATGGAGCTACCTCTATTGACATGAGAGACTCCTCAGGGAAGCCATCATTGATAGGTAGACCATGTGAGTCATGTGCTATCACAAGTCTTGACAAGTGGTCAGCTACCACATTTTCAACTCCCTTTTTATCCCGGATTTGGAGATTGAATTTTTGAAGCAAAAGGATCCATCTTATCGATCTTGCCTTGGCATCTTGCTTGGTTAGCAAGTACTTCAAAGCGGAATGGTCATGAACACCACTATAGAGGACCCAATCAAATAGGCACGAAACTTATCCAATGCAAAAACTACTGCCAACAACTCCTTCTCAGTAGTTGTGTAGTTCCTTTGAGCCTCATTCAAAGTTTTGCTTGCATAATAAATCACGTAGGGCTTTCCATATTCTCTTTGCCCCAAAACAGCCCCTATAGCAAGATCACTTGCATCACACATTACCTCAAAAGGTAATTTCCAATTTGGGGCTCTCACTATTGGTGCAGTTGTGAGGAATTGCTTCATTTCCTCAAAACTCTTCTGACACTTCTCATCCTACACAAACTTGGCATCCTTTACCAAGAGTTCACAAAGAGGTTTTGAAATTTTTGAGAAATCCTTAATGAACCTCCTGTAGAACCCAGCATGTCTTAAGAATTGCCTAATTCCTTTAACATTTGTGGGAGGTGGCAACTTAACAATTAGCTCCACCTTTGCCTTATCCACCTCAATGCCATTCTTGGAGATTATATGTCCTAAGACAATTCCATGTTGTACCATAAAATGGCACTTCTCCCAATTTAGCACTAGGTCTTTCTCAATACATCTTTGGAGAACAGCTTCTAAATGCAATAAACACTCCTCATAAGAATCTCCATATACAATGATGTCATCCATGAAGACTTCCATGATGCGCTCCACCATATCATTGAAGATGCTTAGCATACATCATTGGAAAGTTGCAGGTGCATTACATAGACCAAAGGGCATCCTCCTATAGGCAAAAGTACCAAAGGGGCAAGTGAAGGTTGTCTTTTCTTGATCTTCCAAATCAATCTCTATTTGGAAGTACCCTGAGTAACCATCCAAAAAACAGTAGAAAGGATGCCCTGAGACTCTCTCAAGGAGTTGGTCCATGAAAGGCAATGGGAAATGGTCCTTCCTAGTCATTGAATTCAACCTCCTGTAGTCTATACACACCCTCCATCCTGAGGTAAGACGTGTAGAGACTTCCTCCCCTTTCTCATTCTGAATCACAGTAATTCCAGATTTCTTTGGGACTACTTGGGTTGGGCTCACCCACAAGCTATTTGAAATGGGATATATGATCCCTGCTTGAAGTAGCTTCAGAACTTCGCCCCTTACCACCTCTTGCATGTGAGGATTCAACCTCCTCTGGGGCTGCCTCACTGGTTTTGCATCTTCCTCCACATAGATATGGTGGGTGCACACCAAAGGACTAATCCCTTTTAGATCAGAAATTTACCATCCAATGGCTTTCTTGCATTTTTTGAGGACTCCCAAAAGACTATCCTCTTGATCACTTGTAAGATTTGAAGAAACCACCATTGGACATTTCTCATTGTCCTCCAAATATGCATACTTCAAATCAACAGGAAGCGACTTCAAAACAAGCTTTGGAGGGTCCTCCGTAGCAGCTCCTTGTGAGTCCTCCTTAACCCTTCTTCTGGCACTCCAAGGCTTTCATTCAAGCTCTCTTCTAAATTCTTGTCACAATGCTCTATAACCAAAGTATCAATCAAGCACACCTCCTTAAATCTGTCTTCCTCTTTTGGGTGGAGATGCCTCTTGCACAGGTGGAATATGTTTAATTCCAAGGTCATGTTTCCAAATGTGAGCTGCATCACCCCATTCCTACAGTTAATGATGGCATTAGAGGTAGCTAGGAAAGGTCTCCCAAGGATGATTGGCACATAATTTGCTTCCTTAATAGTGGGATCAGTATCAAGCACCACAAAATCCATGGGATAGTAGAATTTGTCCACTTGAACTAGAACATCCTCTATCACCCCCCTTGGGATTTTAACTGACCTATCAGCTAAGGAGAGAGTGATGGTTGTGGGGTTCAATCCTCTAAGTCTCAGCTGCTTGTACATAGAGTATGGGAGCAAATTAACACTTGCCCCCAAGTCTAGTAAAGCTTTCTCCACATGTGTCCCTCCAATGTTGACTGAAATGGTGGGACATCCAGGGTCTTTGTACTTAACTGGAGACTTATTCTGAATAATAACACTTAATTGCTCAGTGAGAAATGCATTCTTTGTCACATGTAACCCTCTCTTGACCGTGCACAAGTCCTTTAAAAATTTTGCATATGTGGGGACTTGCTTGATCATATCAAGTAAGGGTATATTCATCTTCACTTGTCTCAAAACTTCAAGAATCTCTGATGAATTCTTGATTTCCTTCTTTCCATGTAAAGCTTGAGGAAAAGGTGGAGGCATATGTTCTTTCATCATATCCTCTTTAATCACTATCCTTGGCTCATCTTCAATGCTTGATTTAGATGCATTTTTCTTCCCACTCTCCTCTTGGTTAATGCTCTCTTTAACCAAGGTTCTCTTTGACATGAGTTCTTCCTCTTGCCTCACCTTAGGCAAGGGTTGATCAATCTCCTTTCCACTCCTCAAAGTGATCACAGCTTTGACTTCCCTCAAATTTGAAGACTCCCCATCTTGGGTTTCAACTTCATGAACACCCTTTGGATTTTGGCTTGGTTGAGAGGGAAACTTTCCTTTCTCATTCACTGTGTTGAGGTTGGTAAGCCTAGAGATGGAGTATTGAATATTATCTATATTCTAATATAGATCATTTTGTATCCCATCCATTCTTTTATTTTGAGAACTCTCAACATTCTCAATCTTTTGGTGTAATTGGGAGTTGATTACCTTTTGTTCACCCACAAAGTCATCCATGACTTTACTTAGGTTAGCAATGGCTTGCTCCACTGAAGAGGTTTGTTGAGGTGCTTGGGTTTGGGCTTGTGATTGGTATGGAGGTGGCCTTGGTTTCCAAGAAAAATTTGGATGGTTTCTCCAACTTGAATTATAGGTGTTTCCATAAGGTGAATTGTTGTTGGGCCTAAATTGCCCCATAACATTGGCTTGATCACCTAACATCTCCCTCATAGCTGGGATGGTTGGGCACTCATCTACCACATGTTCACATGATTGGAAAATGGTGCATGGCATGACATGGGCTTGTGTCTCGGAAATGGCTTGGACTTCATGCATTTTTTTCAACTCAAGTTCTTCCAACCTCCTTGCCATTGTTGCAACCTTAGCTTTCATGTCCATGTCTTCACTTAACATGTACATTCCAGCCCTTGGATTTTGGGTTGGTTGAGAGGGAAGCTTTCCTTTTTCTCTTGAGTTAGGTTCATCCCATCCTCTTGACACCTCAGACACATAACTAAAAAAGTCCATGGCTTCTTCCGGATTCTTACTCATAAAATCTCCCCCACACATGGTTTCAAGAATTTGCTTCATGGAGGAAGACATCCCATCATAAAAATAGCTCACCAAGAGCCATGTATCAAAGCCATGATGAGGACAAGCATTGATGGCCTCCATATACCTTTCCCAACATTCATAGAACTTCTCATTTTCTTTGGCAGAAAAGTTTGAGATTTGTCTCTTCAACCCATTGGTCCTATGGGTGGGGAAAAATTTCTTTAAAAATTCGGCCTACAGATCAACCCAATTTCTTATGCTCCTTGGCCTTAAAGAGTTAAGCCATATTTTTGCCTTGTTCTTCAAAGTAAAAGGGAATAGCTTGAGTCTCATCAAGTCTATTGAAGCTCCTCCCTCTCTAAAAGTATTGCACACCTCCTCAAACTCCTTGATGTGGGCATATGGGTTCTCACTCTCCATTCCATGGAAATTTGGTAGGAGGGGCACAATATGGGGCCTTATAATCAGCTGCTCAAGAGGAGGCACGATGCATGAGGGTGCACTCATCCTTGGTGGGTGCATTCTATCCCTCATGGATAGATATGCATTTGGATTACCCCCTTGACCGTGTTGAGAATTCTGATCCTCGGTTGGAGGGTCCATGATGTTTACACAGATATCCAACTCTGTGTCCTGTGGATTCTCTATCCTTACTAGCCTTCCCTCTTAGAAAATAGCTGGTCCCGAATCCAAAAGGGCATGCACAAATTACAACTTACCTGAAAACAAAACAAAAACAAAAGAAATTCTACAATTAAAAGAGAGGAAATGAAGTTAGTGAAAAAGGAATTCACCAAACTTAACAAAGGAAATTCTACAATTAAAAGAGAGGAAATGAAGTTAGTGAAAAAGGAATTCACCAAACTTGTGATGGAAATCACAAGTGTTTTCATAAGATCATATCACTGCAAAGTGGCACCATCCCCGGCAACGGCGCCATTTGATTTGTGCCCAGTCGGGTTTTTTTAATAAAAAACATTTATAAATCCTATGACTTCATATTGGCGTAGCAAAACTACTATAGTATAGCAGCTCTAGGGTCGAACTCTGGGATGGGTTTTCACTCCAACAGTGATATACTCAAGATTAGAGATTGAGTTTGATGATTTCCTTTGTCAAAAACTTAAAGTTTAAAAGAAAATAAGATTTTTTTTTAAAGAGGTGCTTGAAACTAAACTAAAATAGAACTAAGTAAAAATGGAAGAAAGAAAGTCTCCTGGAGTTAGAGGTTGCTAGGATCAAGTTCAGAATGCAAAGTGGGAAACTTTGGATTTTTCTCCTCACATTGGGGATTTAACCTATAGTTATTTCCCGAACCGGTATAGGTTTAACAATGAAGATTTAATCCATAGAAGGTCAATAGAAGAGGTAGTCAAGTTCCATTAATGGCTTTAGACACTATGAGTCTTCACCTTGAACCACTTTCCAATGGCTCGTACATGATAACTAATGGACTAATATGGATCTAGCAATAAGCATCCACAGAGACCTGAAGCTTACCATGTAATGGCCATTCAATGTGATTTTAAGGGATTTAAAGCAAAACTTTAGATTTAGAAGCCATTTATGAACTCCAACTACCTGTATTTAATGCACGAGAGTTTTCCACTTTAGCATCTGGATTTTTCACCCAGCTTCCCTTCACTCCAAGAAACCAAAAGTTTAGCCTCTCATCCTCTGGGAAAACATCCTCAGAGGTTGTTTGGCTTCCAAGAAAATGAAAATAGTAGAAAGAAAAAAAAAGTAAAAGAGATCTCTGTATTTCACTAAGTGTAAAATATACATAAGTTGGTCTCCTGGAGAAAGCTCCCCGAGAGTCACCTTTTTAGTGTTTTCAAGAGAGTTTATATAGGAAGGTAATTTACCCTTCCTTGGAAACTTCCTAGCTAAGGAATTACATGAGTGGCTGAATACAAGGAGAAAATGGAAATTTAGACACAAAAATCTGAAGAAAAATATCTCAAAGTGTCGATCACACATATCGGGAAGCACTAAGGACCACTTAGCAGGTGAAAATGAGGTCTGCGAGATTTCACAGACGCACAAAAAGGGCTGCAAAATCACTTCGCAGCAAAAGGCTGATTTCGCAGCGCTGCAAAGTTGGCCTTCAGCTTGCGGTATTCGGCTTCCAACAGCTGTAACTTCCTCATTTCAGCTCCAAATCATACACGATTTGAAGCGTTGGATTCTTGACTTCCTGAGCTTTGAAATGGCAAATAGCATGTAGAAAATGAACTTCGGGAAGGGCTCCAAAAGTGTGAAGGAAGACTGCAGTTGCTATCCTCTGTTTTATTCACTCTGTTTTCCTCTCTCCATTGATTTTTCCTTGCATACTTTGAACGACTAAGGAAAAGGACTATGAGGCTCCAAAGCTTGGTTTCTTCATGAATTTGAGCTTCTAAAAGCTTTGCCATGAACTATATACAGCTCTCCCTCATTCTTAAATTGCTTTGGTGAGCAAAAAGCTATCAAAAACACCAAAACTTAGCACAATTTGATTAGAAACGATTACAAGGGTCCTTCACATGCAAATTGAGTTAAAAGGTAATAATTACTACTCAAAGGTGTTTAAAAGAGCTAATTATAAGCCACAAAATAACATGTTTTGAGTAGTAATCAACTATGCAAGCAAGACATTGAACGAAGCTCAAAGGAACTACATAACTACAGAGAAAGAATTGTTAGTTGTGGTGTTTGCCTTAGACAAGTTTCATGCTTATCTAGTAGGGTCTTTCATCATTGTTTTCACTAACCATTTAGCCTTGAAGTATTTACTGACAAAGCAAGATGCAAAAGCAAGGTTGATTAGATGGATTCTTTTATTACAAGAGTTTGATATCCAAATTAGGGACAAGAAAAGAGTGGAGAATGTGGTAGCTGACCACTTTTCAAGGTTGGCTATAGCACACAATTCCCATGTCTTACCTATTAATGATAAATTTCCTAAGGAATCACTCATGCTGCTAGAGAAAACTCCTTGGTATGCTCATATTGCTAACTATCTAGTTACTGGCGAAGTTCCAAGTGAGTGGAAAGCACAAGACAGGAAGCACTTCTTTTCAAAGATTCATGCTTATTATTGGGAAGAGTCTTTTCTTTTCAAGTATTGTGCAGATCAGATAATCAGAAAGTGTGTCTCTGAAGAAGAGCAACAAGGAATCCTCAGCCATTGCCATGAGAATACATGTGGAGGCCACTTTGCCTCTTAGAAAATAGCTATGAAGGTGTTGCAATCAGGGTTTTGTTGGCCATCACTTTTCAAAGATCCCCACCCCATGTGTAGGAGCTGTGATAGATGCCAAAGGCTCGGGAAGCTTACATGAAGAAATCAAATGCCTATGAACCCCATTCTAATAGTTGATCTCTTTGATGTTTGGGGCATTAACTTCATGGGACCTTTCCCAATGTCTTTTGGTAACTCTTATATCTTGGTGGGGGTGGACTATGTTTCTAAATGGGTTGAGGCAGTCCCCTGTAAACACAATGATCACAGGGTGGTTCTCAAGTTTCTTAAGGAGAACATCTTCCCAAGATTTGGGGTGCCTAAGGCCATAATCAGTGATGGAAGTACTAATTTTTGCAACAGACCTTTTGAAACCCTATTAGCAAAGTATGGAGTGAAGCATAAGGTAGCTACACCTTATCACCCTCAGACTTCCGGGCAAGTTGAGCTAGCAAACAGGGAAATCAAGAACATATTGATGAAGGTGGTGATCATGAGTAGAAGAGATTGGTCTATTAAGCTTCATGATTCATTATGGGCATATAGAATAACTTACAAGACTATTCTTGGCATGTCTCCCTATTGCCTAGTCTATGGCAAAGCATGCCATCTCCGTGTGGAAGTTGAATATAAGGCTTGGTGGGCAATCAAGAGGTTAAACATAGACTTGATCACAGCTGGGGCAAAGAGGTGCCTAGACCTTAATGAGATGGAGGAATTAAGAAATGATGCTTACATCAATTCCAAAGTTGCAAAACATAGGATGAAGAGGTGGCATGATTAATTAATCTCCAACAAAGAATTCCAAAAAGGACGAAGAGTCTTACTCTATGATTCAAGGCTCTATGTCTTTCCTGGGAAGCTCAAATCAAGGTGGATAGGCCCTTTCATTATTCACCAAGTGCATCTCAATGGAGTGGTGGAATTATTGAATTCCAATAGCACTGACACTTTTAAAGTCAATGGTCATCGTCTCAATCCATTCAAACAAGAAAAGGAGGAAATCAACCTCCTTAAGCCACAGAAAGCCTAATCATAATCCATTATCGAGTATAGAGGCCTATGCCACACTTTCCAGGCATTGGCCACTTCTCAGAGCATTCTCACTCAGCAGATTACAGCTCTTAGTGCTCATCAGGAGCAGATTATCACCACTCAGACCCAACATATTGCCATCTTGAGGCAGATTCAGCACCATCTGGGTATTCTATCGACTCCTGAGCACCCCATTCCTATCCCACCAGAGCCATCACAGGCCCCTCCTTTCGTACATCAGACTATGCCTCCTGAGGAGCCAACTACAGGAGAGGCAGAGGCATCCACCCCGAGCATTCAGGCCTCTGCAGCTGAGCCATCATCTTCACATCATCCTCCAGCCACTATCTGATCATTTGCATAGTTTCCTTTATATATTTCCTTTATGTATTTCTCTTATATTTTCCTTACTGTAGTAGCACTTGTAATCCCATGCTTTTGATATTATATATATTGGGATTAGTTGTATTACTTGTTCTCTTTTATATTGTACTTTCATGAAATGAAGTAATACAAATCTATCAATTTTTTAGTACTCTTAACATTATTTTATTCTAATTCCTCTACTCATATCTTTTATTGTTTTTGAAACATGTGGTTTCTACAATCAATACTCGAAATTTATATCACTTGGGAGGTACCACTTCCTCCCTATAATCTCATTCGCTCATGTCACATTGAGGACAATGTTTAGCTTGGTTGGGGGAAGAGTCGAGGAAGGAACTTTTTGTTATTAATGCTAAGTTATTTTGGTAATTTAGTTGTTTTTTGCTTAATTTTAAAATTCTTAAAGTTTTTATTCTCCTCTCCATGGTTATTAAGGAAAAATTCTCAAAATGAAAAGGGAGAAATTGAATTTTTGTCTTTTTACTTGACTTAGAGTTTGTATTATGCTTACTAAAGTTGATGAATTGTAGAAACTTCTATTAAATTCAAGCTTAGTTCTTCCACTTTAAGCTTTTCACACACTGTGCACAATAGGTTTTGATTATAAGATGAGAAACTATTTCCCTCTTGACTTAGGAAAATTTAGACTCGGTACCTTTGACCTTATTTTAATAGTGTTGGGGCACCTTATAAAAGGCCAATGAGCCTTTGGAAAAAAAAAATGTTTGCTTGCCTTGAAACCTGAGTAAAGTCTGAGGGGTATATGGTGAAAATCTTTAAAGCTTGGTGCCCTAAGCCTTCATTGGTTGGGAGTCACTGACCTCAATGCTCGTTACAAGGGTGAATAGCTGGAGTTTGACATACTGTAGGTGCTTGGGTATTAAATTCATTCTCAAAAGTCTGGGGTAAAATTTGAGGAGTTAGTGGTTGAAAGATCCTTAAAGCTTGATGCCCTAAACCTTAATTGGTTGGGAGTCATCGATGGACCCCCATTACATGGACAATTTAGAAAAGAATACCCTTAAGCCTTGTACTCCTACAATGAAAAAAATTGTGAAACAAAAGTGTGCGTTCTTAGCCTATTAAATTTGGTCAGTTTGCTAAGTGTTGAAAAAGAGTCAGGTTGGGGGGAAAGATTAGTTTAGCATACTATATTCGAAAACTATCAATTAACACTTAGATTTTTGTGGAAGAGTAAGGTTTGGTCCTTTGGAAGTAGAAATGATTTTAAAGCTTCAATTCGCATAATGTCTTCTCTTTATGAATTGTGATTAGGCAAATTATTTGATAACTCTTGTTGAAATTTGAGTTTGTATTTCTTTAATGTTCCATGTGAGAGTTTGATCTTCATGCCACTTAAAATTTTTTGGAAGTGATTAGCATGATCTTGTAAAGTATATTACTTTTTAGTTTGCTTTTTCTCTCTTTTATTGCTAAGGGACTAGCAATATGTCGGTTGGGGGGAGTGATTACTACTCAAAAAGTGCTATTTTGTACCTTGTAATTAACTCTTTTAAACACTTTTGAGTGGTAGTTATTACCTTTTAACTCAATTAGCATATTAAGGACCTTTGCAATCATTTCTAATCAAATTGTGTAAGTTTTGGTGTTTTTGTTAGTAATTTGGTCACCAAAGCAATCCAAGATTGAGAAGATTTCTATGGAATCCATGGCAAATCAATTGGAAGTTCATTAACATGAAGAACCAAAGCTTTGAATCTTTATAGTCCTTTTCCATAATCAAATCATGAATGCAAGGACGGAAAGCAAAGAGAGAAATCTAACATGAAGCATTCAAGAGAATAGTAACTGTTAGACACTTTTGGAGCACTTTTATGGAGCTCAATTGATGCATACTATATGTCATTTCGAAGCTTGGGAAGTTAGAATTCCAATGCTTCAAATGATGCATCATTCGGAGTTGAAATGAAGAAGTTAGAGCCATTGGAAGCCGATCGCACCAAGCTGAAGGACAATTTTGCAGGCTGCGAAATTAGCCTTTGGCTACGAAATCACAAGAGGATGGCTGCAAAATCAGCCTTTGGCTATGAAATGGTGTCCTTCAGGTTGAGAAATTTCGCAGCCATCTTGCATGCCTGCGAAATTCTCCTGAGTGCTTCCAGATATTTGCGATCGACATTTTTAGATTTTTTTCTTCAGATATTTGATGTCTAAATCCCCATTTTCTCCTTGTAATCCACCAATTATAGGATTTTTTAGTAATTAAGTAAGAACAAAGGGTAAATAGCCTCATATATATGGTTTGTAATTTCCATTATGGTGATATCTTGGGAGCTTGTTCTCAAAGACAACTTTTTGTATAGTTTTGCAAGGAAGTAAAATACAGAGCTTTGCTCTGCCTTACCTACTCAATTTGATTGTATTGTATTTATTTTTTCTTACTAGCCAAACAAACTCTGAGGATGTTTCCTTAGAGAATGAGTTGCTAGGCTTTTAATTCCTTAGAGCTAAGGTAGCTGGGTAAGGCCCTGAATGCAAGAATTGGTAGTTTTGTTGTTTCAGCTGTTAATGAAGAGAAAGTGTGACCCGTTAATGATTTCTATGTTTTTAGTTAACTTAAAATGCCTTCAATTCACCTGGGCCAACACTTGGTAAGGCAAGTGATCTCCATCCATGGAGATGCACTAGTTTATCTCTTGTGAGCCTTTGGGAGGTGACTTAAAGGTAGGATTTTCTAGAATTGCCAACACTTGGTAAGCTTTTGGACTCTACGGAGACATCCATTAGTTATCTCTTGTGAGCTTGAGAAGGGATGTCCAAGGTTAATGATCACCTTGAATGGCGAATGCTAGGTGAGAGGCACGAGCCATTGCAAGTTGTATTAGTGAGAGGGAATTTGTGCTGAAATCCATTAAAGGGAAACATCTATACAACATCGGTTAGAGAATTAACAATATGTTAATTCTCTAATGTGAGGAAAAGATTCAAGTGACTGGAGCTCTGTTTTTGCATGAGGAGCCTGACCCTAGTGAACCTAAAACTCCAAGGAACGCTTTTCTTCATAAGTATTTCCCATTACTTTCTTTTTAGTTAGCTTAAAACAAATCCTTTTTCAACTAAAGTTTATGTTTCCTTCTTAAGCTAACCTTGAAATGAAAAAGCACCAATTCAACTCTGAATTGGTATCAGTTGTAGGTTGAAAACCCTTCCCAGTGAATGATCCTAGAGCCACTATGCTATATTAGCTAAGGCTATCCTAGTGCATGGTGATATAGGTTATAAATTTTGTTGATTACTCCTATCTGAGGACCAAACTCAAGGTACACGAGCTAGGCACACAATTAGAACTCAGGGTTGTCAATGATATGAAAGATTATGGGTCATGAGCTTAGGGCTCTAGATACTATGAATGGCTCAGAGTTATGGTTGACACGAACAACTCTTGGTTATGAGCTCAAGAGACCTGTTGCTATAAATAGTTGAGGGCTATAGATCACATGGGTTACTTTGGGTCATGAGCTTAGGGCTCTAGATGCAATGAACAACATTAGGTTGTGGTTGACATGAAGGATTCTATGTCATGAGCTCACATCTTTAAATGTTATGAACAACTCAAGGCTATTCATGACACAAAAAACTTTAGGTCATGAGATAGGGCTCTAGATGTGATTACTACTCAAAAAGTGCTATTTGATAGCTTGTAATTAATCCTTTTAACCACTTTTGAGTAGTAGTTATTGACTTTTAACCCAATTAACATGTTAAGGACCCTTGCAATCAATTCTAATCAAATTGTGTTAAGTTTTGGTGTTTTGATAGCTTTTTGATCACCAAAGCAATATGAGATTGAGGAGAGTTAATTGGAATCCTTGGCAAAGCAATGGAAAGCTCAGAAGCATGAAGAACCAAAGCTTTGAAGTCCTTTGCCATAAGCAAATCCGGAATGCAAGGAGGGGAAGCAAAGAGAAATCTGCCATGAAGCATTCTTGATGACAGTCATGTCAGCTACTTTTGGAGCACTTCCCGAAGTCCAATTTATGCATGCTATATGTCATTTTAAAGCTTAGGAAGTCAACAATCCAATGCTTTGAATGGGGTACAATTTGGAGTTGAAATGAAGGAGTTACATCCATTGGAAACCGATCACTCCAAGCCGAAGGAAGACTTTTGCACAGTGTTGCGAAATCACCCTTTTGTTGCGGAATGATTTCGCAACCTTTTTGCACAGTACTATGGAATTCCTCTGAAGTTTCACGACGCGATGGAAGCCAAACACCACAAGATGAAAGCCAACTTCGCAGCGCTGCGGAATCAGCCTTTTGCTGCGAAGTAATTTCGCAGCCCTTTTTGTACATCTGTGAAATGTCGCAGACCTCATTTTCACCTGCGAAATGGTCCTTAGCGCTTCCCGATATTTGTAACCGACACTTGGAGATATTTTTATTTAGATTTTTGTTGTTTAAATCCCTAAACTCTCCTTGTAACCCACCAATGATAGGATTCCTTAGTTATTAAGTTTGGAAAAGGGGTGAATAACCTTAGATATTTTGTTTTGTAATTTTCTTTATATATAGCTCTCGGGAGCTTGTTCTCGGGGTGACGGATCCTTTGTACAAATTTGCAAGGGAGTAAAATATAGAGCACTTGCTCTGCTTTTCATATATATTTTTATTTTCTCATTCTTTTTCTTTCTAGCCAATCAAACTCTGAGGATTTTTCCTTAGAGGATGAGAGGCTAGGCTCTTCGTCTCTTGGAGTGAAGAAAGCCGGGTAAGTTTCCACATGCATAAATTGGAAGTTTTATTGTTTTAGTTTTTAATGAAGAGAAAGTGTGACCCGTTAATGGTTTTTATCTTTTTAGTTAACTTAAAACGCCTTTAAATCACCTGGGCCAACACTTGGTAAGGCAAGTGATCTTCGTCCATGGAGATGCACTAGTTTACCCCTTGCGAGCCTCTGGGAGGTGACTTGAAGGTAGGATTTTCTAGAATCGCCAACACTTGGTAAGCTTTTGGACTCCAAGGAGACATCCATTAGTTATCTCTTGCGAGCTTTTGACGGGTAATCCAAGGTTAAAGATTACCTTGAATGGCAAGTGCTAGGTGAGAGGTATGAGTCATTGCAAGATGCATCAGTGAGAGGGATTTAGTGTTTGAACCCATTAATGGGAAGCATCTGTACAACACCGGTTGGAGAAGGAACTATATGTTAATTCTCTAATGCGAGGAAAAGAAACAAGTGACCGGAACTCTCCTTTTTGTACAAGGAATCTGAGCCTAGTGATCTGAAACTCCAAGAAACACTTTTCTTTGTAAGTAAAATCAATTATTATTTTTGGTTAGTTTAAAATCGACCCTTTTTCATTCAAACATTTTTATGTTTTCTTTTAAAGCTAACCTTGAAATGAAAAGGCACCGATTCAGTTTTGAATTAATATCATTTGTGAAGTGAAAACCCATCCTAGTGAACGATCCTAGAGCCACTATGCTATAGTAGCTTTGTCTTTGCTACCCTAGTATATGGTGTAATAGGTTATAAATTTTGTTGATTACTCCCTCAATCAAGGAGCACCAGTTGGACACGAATCAGCTGAGACACCAATTAGGCATGAATCAAGATGCTATGAATAGCTCTTGGCTGTGGTTGACATAAACAACTCCAGGTCATGAGATTAGGACTCTAGATGTAAAGGATGGCTTAGAGATGTGGAAAACATCAGCTACTCTGGTTTGTAAGCTCAAGAGTCAAAATATTATGAACAATGATAGGTTATGGTTGACATAAATGACTCTAGGTTATGAGCTTAGGGCTTTAAATGCTATTAACATCTCAGGGTTGTCAACAACATAAAAGACTACGGGTTGTGAACTTAAGGCTCTAGATATTATGAATAGCTCAAGGTCATGTTTGACATGAACAATTCTGGGTCATGAGCTCAAGGCTTTAGATGCCATGAATGGCTTAAGGTTGTTCATAACATCGGCTCCTCTAGGTTGTGAGCTCATGGCTTTAAAAGTTATAAACAATGTTGGGCTATGGTTGACATGAACAACTCTATTTTACAAGTTCAGGGCCCTAAATGCTATGAACAACTCTGGGCGGTGGTTTACATGACCGACTCTAAGTCATCAGGTCAGGGCTTTATATTCTATAAGCAGCTCTTGGCAATGGTTGACATGAATGAGTCTGACTCATGAGCTGTGGACCATAGATGTTATGAACAACTCAAGGTTGTTAATGATAGGAAAGACTTTGAATCATGAGCTTAGGGTTGTGGATGACATGAATGACTTGGGGTTTTGAGCTAAGGGTTATAGATAGTATAACATATTAAGATTGTGGTTGACATGAACGGGTTTAGGTCATGCGTTTAGGCCTTTAAATGTTATGAATAGCTCAAGGCAGTCAATGGCATGAGCCACTGTAGGTCTTGAGCTTAGGTCTCTAGATGCTATGAATAACACTAGGTTGTGGTTGATATCAATCACTCCAGGTATTGAGCTCATGACTTTGGATGCTATCAAAAGCTTAGGGCTATGGATGACATGAGCTACTCTTGTTTGTAAGCTCAAGGCACTAGATGCTATCAACAACTCTTGCCTATGGTTGACATGAATGACTCTGGGTTGTGAGCCAAGGGCTCTTGATGCTATGAAAAGCTCAGGATTGTCGATGACATAAATGACTATAGGTTGTGAGCTTAGGAATATTAGTGCTATGAACAACTTAGGGCTATGAATGACATGAGCTACTATAGGTCATGAACTCAAGGCTTAAAAGGCTATAAACAGCTCAGTCCTGTGGATGACATGAACTCCTTTTGGTGATGAGTTGAGGTCCCTAAATTCTATGAATAGGTCAGGATTGTGGATGACATGAATGACTTGGGGTCGTGAACTAAAGGTTATATATACTATGAACATCTCAGGGTTGTGGTTGACATGAACAACTTAGGGTCATGAGCTTGAGGCTTGAGATGCTATGAATAGCTCAGGGTTGTCGATGACAGGTGCGACTTTGGGTTTTGAGCTTAGGGTTTCAATTGCTATGAACTACTCTAGGATGTGGTTGACATGAACAACTCTAGGGGGTGAGCTCAGGGTTCTAGGTACTATGAGTAACTTAAGGTTCCTGATGACATGAAATACTCCAGGTCGTGAGCTCAAGGCTCTAGATTCTATTAGCAACATAGGGTTGTAAATGACATGAATGACTCTAGGTTGGGAGCTTAGGGCCCTAGATGCTATGATCAACTCTGGGTTAGGGTTGACATTAACGACTCTGGTATTGAGCTGAGGGCTTTAGATGCTATGAACAGCTCAGGTCTGTCAATGACATAAACTACTCTAGGTCGTGAGCTCAGGGCTTTAGATGCTATGAAAAACTTTTGGTTGTGGTTGACATGAATGACTCTAGGTCTTGAGCTCAAGGCTCTAAATTCTTTGAACAACTCATGGTTGTTGATGACATGAAAAACTCTGGGTTGTGAGCTTAGGGCTCTAGATTCTATGAACAGGTTAGGGTTGTGGATGACATGAATGACTCTTGGTCATCAACTCTAGGCCTTAGATTCAATGAACACCTCTAGGTTGTGGTGACATGAAAGACTTTAAGTCATGAGCTCATGGCTCTAGATGCTATAAACAGCTCAGGGATATCGATGATATGAACCACTCTGGGTTGTGATCTCAAGGGTTAAGATGCTATGAAAAGCTCTAGGCGATGGTTAACATGAACGATTCCCAGTCATGAGCTCATGGCTCTAGATGCTATGAGCAACTTAGGGTTTTTATGACATGACAGACTTGGGGTTGTGAGCACAAGGTTCTAGATTTTATGAACCAGTCAGGGTTGTGAAAGACATAAATGACTCTTAGTCCTGAGCTCTGGGCTCTAAATGCAATGAACTCAGGGTCGTGGTTGACATGAAAGACTCCGAGCCATGAGCTCATGACTCTAAATGCTATGAACAACTCTAGGCTATGGTTGACATGAATGACTCTAGGTTGTGAGCTTAGGGCTCTAGATGCTATTAATAGCTTAAGGTTGTGGATGACATGAGGTACTCTAGGTTGTGACCTTAAGGCTTTAGATGTTATGAACAACTTTAGGTTATGGGTGATAAGAAAGACTCCAGGTTGTGAGCTTAGGGCTCCTGATGCTAAGTAAAACTCGGAGTTGTCTATGACATGAAAGACTATAGGTCATGAGCTCAAGACTGTAGAAGGTTGGGATTGACATGAACTACTATAGGTCATGAGCTCAAGGCTTTAGAGGGCTATGGATAACATAGGCTACTCTAGGTCATGAGCTCAAGGCTATGGATTCTATGAACAACATATGGTTGTGGTTAACATGAATGACTTCATGTGGTGAGCTAGATGCTATGAACAAGTTAGGGCTATTGATGACATGAACGACTTTGGGTCATGAGGTAAGGGCTCTAGATTTAATGAATAGCTATGGGTTGTGGTTGAGATGAATGAATTTGGGTCGTGAGCTCAGGGCTCTATATGCTAACAATGGCTTAGGGTTGTGGATAACATGAGTTAATCTATATTGTGAGCTCAGGGCTCTAAATGCTGTGAACAATGTTGGGATGTGGTTGACATCAACGACTTCAAGTTATGAGCTTAAAACTCTAGACGATATAAACAACTCAGGGATGTCCATGACATGAAGGACTTTGGGTTGTGAGCTCAGGCTCTAGATTATATGAATGGCTCAGGGGTCTTGAGGACATGTACGACACTAGGTCGTGAGCTTAGGGCCCTAGATGAAATAAACAACTCTAGGTTATGGTTGACATGAAAAACTCCGGGTTGGGAGCTTAAAGCTCTAGATCCTATGAACAACTTAGGGTTGTGGATGACATCGGCAACTTTAGGTCTTAAGCTCCGGGCTTGAGATGTGATTACTACTCAAAAAGTGCTATTTTATAGTTTGTAATTAACTCTTTTAAACACTTTCCAATAGTAGTTATTACTGATTGCGTGCCTAGCTGGTGTACCTTGATTTTTGACCCTCAGACAGGAGTAATCAACAAAATTTATAACCTATATCACCATGTTCTAGGATAGCCTTAGCTAGTATAGCATAGTGGCTATAGGATCATTCACTGGGAAGGGTTTTCAACTTACAACTGATAACAACTCAAAGTTGAATTGATGCTTTTTCATTTCAAGGTTAGCTTTAAAAGAAAACATAAACTTTGGTTTAGAAAGGATTGATTTTAAGCTAACCAAAACTAATAGTAACTTAAATTACTAATAAAAAAAGCGTTTCTTGGAGTTTTAGGATCACTAGGGTTAGGCTCCTCATGCAAAGACAGAGTTCCGGTCACTTGAATCTTTTCCTCGCATTAAAGAATTAACATATGGTTAATTCTTTAATCAGTGTGGTACAGATGCTTTCGTTTAATGAGTTCAAACGTTAAATCCCTCTCACTGATGCAACTTGTAATGGCTCGTACCTCTCACCTAGCATTTACCATTCAAGGTGATCATTAACCTTGGACTTCCCTCCTCAAGCTCGCAAGAGATAACTAATGGATGTCTCCTTAGAGTCCAAAAGCTTACCAAGTGTTGGAAATTCTAGAAAATCCTACCTTCAAGTCACTTCCCAAAGGCTCGCAAGAGGTAAACTAGTGCATCTCAATGGACGGAGATCACTTGCCTTACCAAGTGTTGGCCCAGGTGAATTAACGGCGCTTTAAGTTAACTAAAAACATAGAAACCATTAACGGGTCACACTTTCTCTTCATTAATAGCTGAAACAACAAAACTACCAATTCTTGCACTCGGGACCTTACCCAACTACCTTAGCTTCAAGAAACAAAAAGTCTAGCCACTCATCTTCTGAGGAAACATCCTCGAAGCTTGTTTGGCTAGTAAGAAAAATACAATCAAAATGAGTAGGTAAGGCAGAGCAAAGCTCTGTATTTTACTTCCTTCAAAACTATACAAAAAGTTGTCTCTAAGAACAAGCTTCCCGAGATATCTCTGTAATGAAAATTTCAACCAATATATATGAGGTTATTCACCCTTTGTTCTTACTTAATAACTAAGGAATCCTATGATTGGTGGATTACAAGGAGAAAATGGGGATTTAAACATCAAATATCTGAAGAAAAAAATCTAAAAGTGTCAGTATCAAATATCTGGAAGCACTCAGGAGGATTTCACAGGCATGCAAGATGGCTGCAAAATTTCGCAAGCTGAAGGTCGCAGCCAAAGGCTGATTTCATAGCCATCACCTTGTGATTTTGTAGCCAAATACTGATTTCGCAAGCTACGAAATTGACCTTCAACTTGGTGTGATTAGCTTCAAATGGCTATAACTTCTTCATTTCAGCTCTGAATTGCACAGTGTTCAAAGCATTGTATTGCTGACTTCCCAAGCTTCAAAATGACATATAGTATGCATCAAATGGGCTCTATAAAGTGCTCTAAAAGTGTCCAACAGTTGCTATCCTCTTGAATTCTTCATATTAGATTTCTCTCTTTGCTTTCCCTCCTTGCATTCATGATTTGCTTTTGGCAAAGGGCTATAAAGCTTCAAAGCTTAGGTTCTTCATGTTAATGAGCTTCCAATTGCTTTGCCATGGATTCCATAGAACTCTCCTCAACCTTGGATTGCTTTGGTGATCAAATTACTATCAAAAACACCAAAACTTACACAATTTGATTAGAAACGATTGCAAAGGTACTTAATATGCTAGTTGAGTTAAAAGGTAATAACTACTACTCAAAAGTGTTTAAAAGAGTTAATTACAAGCTACAAAATAATACTTTTTGAGTAGTAATCACTCTCCCTAACCGACATATTGCTAATCCATTAGCAATAAATGAGAGAAAAAGTAAAATAAATTGTAATATACTTTACAAAATCATGCCAATCACTTCAAAAAATTTTAAGTAGCATGATGATCAAGCTCTCACATGGGACACTAAAGATATAAAACTCAAATTTCAGCAAGAGTTATCAAATAGTTTGCTTAATCACCATTCATACAGAAAAGACATTATGCGAATTGAAGCTTTAAAATCATTTCCACTTCCAAAGGACCAAACCTTACTCTTCCACAAAAATCTAAGTGTTACTTGATAGTTTCCGAATATAGTATGCTGAAGTAATCTCTTCCCCCAACCTAGTTCGTTTTCAACACTTAGCAAACTGACAAAATTTAATAGGCTAAGAATGCACCCTTTTGTTTCACAATTTTTTTTCATTGTAGGAGTACAAGGCTTAAAGGTATTCTTTTCTAAATTGTCCATGTAACGGGGGTCCATCGATGACTCCCAACCAATGAAGGCTTAGGGCATCAAGCTTTAAGGATCTTTCAACCACTAACTCCTCAGATTTTACCCCGGACTTTTGAGAATGAATTTTAATACCCAAGCACCTATAGTATGTCAAACTCCACCTATTCACCCTTGTAACAAGCATTGAGGTCGATGAGTCCCAACCAATGAAGGCTTAGGGCACCAGGTTTTAAAGATTTTCACCATATACCCCTCAGACCTTGCTCGAGTTTCAAGGCAAGTAAAACATTTTTATTTTATTTTTTCAAAGGCTTATTGGCCTTTTATAAGGTGTCCTAACACTATTAAAATAAGGTCAAAGGTACCAAGTCTAAATTTTCCTAAGTCAAGAGGGAAATAGTTTTTCATCTTATACTCGGAACCTATTGTGCACAGTGTGTGAATAGCTTAAAGTGGAAGAACTAAGGTTGAATTCAATAGAAGTTTCAACAATTCATCAACTTTAGTAAGCATAATACAAACTCTAAGTCAAGTAAAAAAACAAAAATTCAATTTCTCCCATTTCATTTTGAAAATTTTTCCTTAATAACCATGGAGAGTAGAATAAAAAACTTTAAAATTTTTAAAATTAAACAAAAATCAACTAAATTACCAAAATAACTTAGCATTAATAACAAAACTTCCTTCCTCAACTCTCCTCCCTACCAAGCTGAACATTATCCTCAATGTGGTATGAGCGATTGAAATTACAGGGAGGAAGTGGTGCCTCCTGAATGATATGAAGTTCGAGTAGAATAGGAGAAACCACATGTTTCAAAAAATAATAAAAGATATGAGTAAATGAATTAAAATAAAATAATGCTAAGAGTACTCAAAAATTGATAGATTTGTATTACTTCATGAAAGTACACTATAAAGTAAAACAAGTAATACAACCAATCCCAATATATAAAATCTCAAAAGTGTGGGATTACAAGTTCTACTATAGTAAGGAAATACAAAAAGAAAAGTATGCAAATGATTAGATAGTAGTGGGAGGATCATGTGAAGATGATGGCTTGGCTGCAGAGGTCGGAATGCTCGGGGTGGATGCCTCTATCTCTCCTATAGTCGGCTTGTCAGGGGGCATAGTTTGCTCTACGAAAGGAGGGGCCTGTGATGGCTCTATGGGCTTTGATAGGATAGGAATGGGGTGCTCAGGAGTCGATAGAATACCTAGATGGTGCTAAATCTGCCTCAAGATGGTAGTATGTTGGGTCTAAGTGGCGATAATATGCTCCTAATGAGCACGAAGACCTGTCATCTACTGAGTGACGATGCTCTAAGAAGTGGTCAATGCCTGCAAAGTGTGACATAGGCCTTTATACTCGGAAATGGATATGGCGATCCTAGGCTCAGATGAAAGAAGGGGCTCTAATATAGATGGAATAACAGGGGGAGTTCGTGGTGTGGCAAGAGGAGCAGGGGGTGCAACCTCAGGTATAGGCTCTATAGAGGGCACTGCAGGGGTAGGTGCTCTCATGTCAACTGGTATTTGAACCGGTTGTGGCTCCTCTGGCTGCTCTGGATGTGGAATATCTGGATGCTCTTGTCCAGTTGGGGCTCCCGACTTTACACCATATGCTGTCATACTCGTCCATTTGTTGAGAGTGAATATCTCTCGGCAAATGCGTCTACGCTCAAGCTGAGGCTCAGATGGGTATCCTAAGTGCTCCAAAATCTGGCATAACAATCTGGGGAAGAGAAGTGGAATAGCATCCGCTTTGAGCAGCTTCTTCCTATGGACCTTCTCTTCAAAGTACAGAACAACGGCCATAATGAGATGATGAGGGCTAAAGAAGAATCCCTTAGATATCCTGAACAATGCCTCTAGCAAAACTCCTCTCCTTTGCACCCAATGCTGAAGTGGAAAGATGTTATGGCGCAGGAGTGCATCTATAAAGAACATGCTGGGAGGGAGCTCCTTCCTCAACAGATACTGGCATGTGGATGTCCTTCTGGACAGAATATGAACTATGTCGCTCTGGGAAGGATGAGTCCAGACTCGATAATCCTTTGGACGTGCTGGCTTGTAGGGAATGCGCAAGGCCTCTGCTATGTGTCTGGCTCCCAGAATACCATGGCGTCTGTCTATGGTAAAGTGAATGACAGTAGGATCCCGAACCTGCTGTGTACTCATGGACTGATAAAAGTCCAATGCTACACGGGGATAGAAAAAATCCCTGGTAGTCATCAAGTGCTTCATATGGTACCTTTGCAGCAAATGGAAGGAATCCCTAGGGTCATACTTTAAAGCGGATGTTTTCCCAGAGGATGTGTGGCTAGGCTTTTGGTTTTCTTGGAATGAAGGAAGCTAGTTAAGGTTCCGAATGCAAAAATTGGAAGTTTGTTGTTTCAGTTTTTAATGAAGAGAAAGTATGACCCGTTAATGGTTTTTATATTTTTAGTTAACTTAAAATGCCTTAAAATCACCTGGGCCAACGCTTGGTAAGGCAAGTGGACTCCGTCCATTGAGTTACACTAGTTTATCTCTTGCGAGCCTTTGGTAGGTGGTTTAAAGGTAGGATTTTTCTAGAATAGCCAACACTTGGTATGCTTTTGGACTCCAAGGAGACATCCATTAGTTATCTCTTACGAGCTTTTGACGGGTAATCCAAGGTTAAGGAACACCTTGAATGGCCAATACCAGGTGAGAGGTATGAACTATTGCAAGATGATTTGATGAGACGAATTTAGTGTTTGAAACCATTAAGGGGAAACATCTGTACCACACCGGTTCTGGAAATAACTATATGTTAAATCCCCAATGCGAGGTAAAGATTCAAGTGACTGGAACTCTCTTTTTGTATAAGGAACCTGAGCCTAGTGATCTAAAAACACTAAGAAGAACTTTTCTTTGTAAGTAATTTCCGTTACTTTATTATTAGTTTCACTTAAAAACCAACCTTTTCAAACATATTTATGTTTTCTTTTAAAGCTAACCTTGAAAAGAAAGGGCACCAAATCAGCTTTGAACTAATATCAGTTGTAATTTGAAAACCCATCCCAGTGAATGATCCTAGAGCCATTATTCTATGCTAGCTAATTGTCACAGGATGCTTCAAATGACCCTCCCCATGGGCTTATATAGGAGAAGGGAAGCTTCTGGAGACTCCTGGAGCCATCTACACTAAGCCATTGGTGGGAAGAGTGTGGAAGGTTCTAGAAATGCCTAGAGATGTCCACACATCTCTACACTATGGAGGAAGGCATGGGAGGAGTCCAAGGCTTTCTAGAGACTTCTAGGAATATCTTGTATATTCTTGTACATGGGGTTGTACATAGAATAGGGTAGGATGTTCTAGAATATTCTTGATTTGTAAGGAACCCTCCAAGGTTCTAGAGAGTTCCCTTGGTGCCTATAAATAGGTGAGGGCCTCATTTGGCCAAGGCACCACCCAAATCACTTCCTAACCAAGCAAGTGAGCATCCAAAACACTTGTAAAGGCTTTCTTGAGTTAATAAAGCTTCCATTCTTTAAGGAGTTGCCTACCAAGCTTCTTGAGCTTTTGAGTCGCGAGTGTCTTAGCCTAGCAAGCTAAGCATTGGGAAGAAGGCTGACTTAGCAAGATCAAGGGTCTTGGCTTGTCTAAGTGCCGCACGAGCTTAGTGAACGACTAAGTCCGTGACAAGTGGTATCAGAGCGTGGTTAAGAGGTGGGCATATCAAAGGAAGCATGTCGGGCTCTAACGTGGAGGAGAGTAGCGAGCAAACCCGTGGGAGGGAGACCGAGCCTACTGCACGGGGCAGGGGCAAGAAGGATAAATCTCGTGATGCCATTGCCAACATGGAGGCAAGGTTAGCTAAGGTGGAGCTAGCCATGGCGGACACTCGGGAGGGGTTGGACTTGATCGAGCAAGGCATGGAGAAGGGCTTAGAGGATCTAAGGGAGCAGATCCAAGACCTTCGTGAGGGGGTGCAAGTCTCACAAGTTCATCCAGTGTCACACGAGGAGTTCATGTCCTTCCAAGGAAAGGTCTTGAGCATGCTTGCTAGCATGGAGTCAAGGATAGAGGCCTTGGCCACTCGGATGGAGTCCCGAGACCAGGAAGTTAGGCAGGAGTTGGCCATCTACAAGGCCGCTGTGTCGGCACGGGTCATGGCCACACATGAGGCATCTAGGGTGGAGGTGCCGAAGCCACATGGGTTTAGTGGCAAACGAGATGCCAAGGAGTTGGATAACTTCTTATGGCATATGGAGCGATACTTCGAGGCTATCGCATTGACAGATGAGGCGACTAAGGTGAGAACTGCGACCCTCTACCTTACTGACACAGCTACTCTATGGTGGCGTCGAAGGTTTACCGATATGGAGAAAGGCATTTGCACCATAGAGACGTGGAAGGACTTCAAGAGGGAGATCAAGAGGCAGTTCTACCCTGAGGACGTGGCTTACCTGGCTAGGAAAAACATGAGGCGTCTCAAGCACTCAGGCTCGATACGCGACTATGTCAAGGAATTCTCTTCACTCATGCTTGAGATTCCTAACATGACTGAGGAGGAGTTGCTATTCAACTTCATGGATAACCTGCAAGGGTGGGCCGAGCAGGAATTAAGACGCCGAGGTGTTCAAGACTTAGCCACTGCCATGGCAGTAGCAGAGTCTTTAACAGATTATAAGAGGGAAGACTCCCCCAAGGTTGAGTCTTGGGAGGATAGCCACGCCATGGGTGGGGGAGACGAGGCTTCAAGGGACCACAATGCTCCTAAAAAGGGATCAGGCAAGATGCCTAACGTCCGAGAAGGAAGGGGTAAGACGGAAAGGAAGGAGTTCACGCCTAAAACCAAATGCTTCCTATGTGACGGTCCACATTGGGCACGGGATTGTCCAAAGAGGAAGGCGCTTAATGCCATGATCGAGGAGAGGGAGCAGGAGGACGAAGCACATATGGGCTCAATGCAGCTACTAAGTGCCCTCCAATTCAACCCAAAGCCTAGTACGCCTAAGACCTCCTTACTAGCAGGGGTGCAAGTAAAGGAGGAAAAAGGGGAGCGAGCTGAGGTAGCCCGCACACACATGGAAGAGGTCACCAAGGGAAAGGTGAACTCAATGGGTAAGAGGAAGCAGCACTCTAAGCATCGAACGTGCACGGGTCTGCATCCATCTGGAGC
This sequence comes from Vitis riparia, assembly GCF_004353265.1. Classification (NCBI taxonomy): domain Eukaryota; kingdom Viridiplantae; phylum Streptophyta; class Magnoliopsida; order Vitales; family Vitaceae; genus Vitis; species Vitis riparia. The sequence continues at coordinate 58,470 of NW_023269674.1, read as the reverse complement.
CTCACGGGAGAAGGAGGTGAAGAATATCCTGGCTGAACGGGTCACCAGGAGACAAGGGGTCCCTCCTGTGATAGAGTATCTAGTCCGATGGAAAGGACTACCCAAGAGGCAGGTAAGCTGGGAACATGCAGATGCCTTGAGAAAGTTCTGGAAACACATCGAGAGGTTTCAGAACGAGGCAACGACGAGGACGTCGACGGCATAGGTGGGGGAGAGTGTCACAGGATGCTTCAAATGACCCTCCCCATGGGCTTATATAGGAGAAGGGAAGCTTCTGGAGACTCCTGGAGCCATCTACACTAAGCCATTGGTGGGAAGAGTGTGGAAGGTTCTAGAAATGCCTAGAGATGTCCACACATCTCTACACTATGGAGGAAGGCATGGGAGGAGTCCAAGGCTTTCTAGAGACTTCTAGGAATATCTTGTATATTCTTGTACATAGGGTTGTACATAGAATAGGGTAGGATGTTCTAGAATATTCTTGATTTGTAAGGAACCCTCCAAGGTTCTAGAGAGTTCCCTTGGTGCCTATAAATAGGTAAGGGCCTCATTTGGCCAAGGCACCACCCAAATCACTTCCTAACCAAGCAAGTGAGCATCCAAAACACTTGTAAAGGCTTTCTTGAGTTAATAAAGCTTCCATTCTTTAAGGAGTTGCCTACCAAGCTTCTTGAGCTTTTGAGTCGCGAGTGTCTTAGCCTAGCAAGCTAAGCATTGGGAAGAAGGCTGACTTAGCAAGATCAAGGGTCTTGGCTTGTCTAAGTGCCGCACGAGCTTAATGAACGACTAAGTCCGTGACATAATGCTACCCTAGTACATGGTGAAATAGGTTTATAAATTTTATTGATTACTCCCTTCTGAGGACCAAAATCAAGGCACATTAGTTGATTGAACACCAATCAATAGGACATACACCAGCTGGGTACGAATCAAGATGCTATGAATAACTCGAGGCTATGGTTGACATGAATAACTATGGGTTGTGAGCTTAGGACTTAGATGCTATTAATAGCTTAGGGCTGTCACTAACATGAGTTACTCTATGTCATGAGCTCCAAGCTCTAGATGTTGCGAATAGCTTAGGTATATGGATGACATGAAAAACTCTAGGTGGTGAGGTAAGGGCTCTAGATGCTATGAATAGAATTGGGTTGTGGTTGACATGAATGACTCCAGGTCATGAGTTGAGGACTATAGATGCAAAGAATGGCTTAAGGATGTGGATGACATGGCCTACTCTAGGTCACGAGCTCAAGGCTTGACATGCTATGAACAATGCTAGGTTGTGGTTGACATGAATGACTTCGGGTTGTGAGCTTAGGGCTCTAGATGCTGTTAAGAGCTCAAGGATGTCGATGACATGAAAGACTATGGGTTGTGAGATTAGGGCTCTAGACACTATGAACAACTCAGTGATATGATTTACATGAACAAGTCTTGGTTTTGAGCTCAAGGCTCTAGATGCTATGAATAGCCAAGGGCTGTCGATGACATAAAATACTGCAGATCGTGAGCTCAAGGCTCTTGATGCTATGAATAGCTTAAAGTTGTGAATGACATGAGCTACTTTAGGTAATGAGCTAAGGGCTTTAGATGTTATGAAAAACTCAATGTTTTGGATGACATGAGCTCCTCTAGATGGTGAGCTCAGGGCTCTAAATGGTATGAACATGTTAGGGTTTTAGATGAAATGAATGACTTGAGGTCATGAGGTAAGGGCGATAGATACTGTGAACATCTCAAGGTTGTGGTTTACATGAATGACTCTAAGTCATGAACTCAAGACTTTAGATGCTTCGAACAACTTAGGATTGTCGATGAACAGCTGGGTCGTGAGCTCAAGGCTTTAGATGCCATGAACAACTTTAAGGTGTAGTTGACATGACCGACTCCGAGGCGTGAGCTCTTGGCTTGAGGTGCTATGAACAACTTAGGGTTATCAATGACATGAAAGACTCCAGGTCATGAGCATAGGGCTCTATAATATATAAGAAGCTTAGGGTTGTGGATGACATGGATGACTTTAGGTCATGGGCTTAGGGCCCTAGATGCAATGAACAACTCTAGGTTATGGTTCACATGAAAGACTCCACATGAAAGACTCCGATTCGTAAGCTCAGTGCTCTAGATGCTATGAACAACTCTAGATTGTGATTGACATGAATGACTCCAGATCATAAGCTTAGGGCTCTATATGATATGAATAGCTCTAGGATGTGGTTGACATGAACGACTCCGAGTCATGAGCTTAGGGATCTAGATGCTATTAATAGCTCAGGGTTGTGGATGACATGAGTTAATTTGGTTTGTTAGCTTAGGGCACTAGTTACTATGAACAACTTTGGGTTGTAGTGTACATGAACGACTTCGGATTGTGAGCTTAGGGTTCTTAATTCTACAAATAGCTCAAGGCTATTGATGACATAAAAGACTACAAGTTGTGAGCTCAAGGCTCTTGATGCTATGAATGGCTCAGGATTATGGATGACATGACCTACTCTAGGTCATGAGCTCACTATTCTAAATGCTATGAATAACTCAGGGTTGTGGATCACATGAGCTTATTTGGGTCATGAGCTCAAGGTTCTATATGCTATAAATAACTTTTGATTGTAGTTGACCTCAATGACTCTAAGTTGTGATCTTAAGGCTCTAGATGCTATGAACAACTCAAGGTTGTCGATGACATGAAAGTCTTCAAGTTATGAGCTTAGGGCTCTAGATGCTTTGAATAACTCAAGGTTGTGGATTACATGAATGACTATCGGTTGTGACCTCAAGGGTCTAGATGTTATAAACACCTCTAGGTTGTGGTTCACATGAATGACTTTGAGACATGAGCTCAGGGCTCTAGATGCTATAAATAGCTTTGAGTTAGGGTTTACATGAATGACTCCGGGTGGTGAGCTTAGGGCTTTAGATGCTATTAGTAACTCAGGGTTATGAATGACATGAGCTATTGATTACTACTAAAAAATTGCTATTTTATAGTTTTTAATTAAGTCTTTTAAACAATTTTGAGTAGTAATTATTACCTTTTAACTCAATTGGCATGTTAAGGACCCTTGCAATCGTTTCTAATCAAATTGTGTTAAGTTTTGGTGTTTTTGATACCTTTTTCATCACCAAAGCAATCCAAGAATGAAGGAGAGCTCTATATAGTCCATGGCAAAGAAAATAGAAGCTCATTTACATGAAGAATCCAGGCTTTAGAGCTTCATAGCCCTTTGCCAAAGCCAAATCAAGAATGCAATGAGGAAAAACAAAGAGAGGAATTTAACATGAACCAAGGAGAGAAACTTCAGGACACATTTTGAGCACTTCTTGGAGTCCATTTTAACTTGTGAATCCACCTGTGTAATCCCAGATATTTGCAACCGACTCTGTTAGATTTTTTCTTCAGATATTTTTTGTATAAATCCCTATTTTCTCCTTGTAATCCACCAATCATAAGATTCCTTAGTTAGGAAGTAGGAAGGAAGGGTGTATAGATATTCTATTTAATCTATTATAATTTTATTTTAAAAGGAGGCTTGGGAGTTTTTCTCAGAGACGAACACTTTTTGTATTGTTTTTTCAAGAAAGTAATACACAGAGCTTTGCTCTACCTTACCTACTCAATTTGTTTTCTCTTTTATATTTTATTTCTAGCAACTCAAACTCTAAGGATGTTTTCCCAGAGGATGAGTGGCTAGGCTTTTGGTTCTTAGAGTGAAGGGAGTTGGGTAACGTTCCGAATGCAAAATTGGATGTTTTGTTGATTCAGTTTTTAATGAAGAGAAAGTGTGACTTGTTAATGGTTTTTATCTTTTTAGTTAACTTAAAATTCCTTAAAATCACCTGGTCCAACACTTGGTAAGGCAAGTGGACTCCGTCCATTAAGTTACAATAGTTTATCCCTTGTGAGCCTCTGGGAGGTGGTTTAAAGGTAGGATTTTCTAGAATAGCCAACACTTGGTAAGCTTTTAGACTCCAAGGAGACATCCATTAATTATCTCTTGTGAGCTTTTAATAGATAATCCAAGGTTAAGGATCACCTTGAATGGCCAATACTAGGTGAGAGGTATGAACCATTGCAAGATGCATCAGTGAGAGGGATTTAGTGTTTGAACCCATTAAGGGGAAGCATCTGTACCACACTAGTTCGGGAAATAACTATATGTTAAATCCCCAATGCCACGAAAACATTCAAGTGATTGGAACTCCCTTTTTGTATAAGGAACTATAGCCTAGTGATCTGAAACTCCAAGAAACACTTTTCTTTTGTAAGTAATTTACGTTACTTTATTATTGGTTTCACTTAAAACCAACCTTTTCAAACATCTTAATGTTTTCTTTTAAAAGCTAACCTTGAAAAGAAAAATCATCAATTCAGTTTTGGAACTAATATTAGTTGTAATTTGAAAACCCATCCCAGTGAACGATCCTATAGCCACTATGCTATGCTAGCTAATGCTACCTTAGTGTGTGGTGAAATAGGTTTATAAATTTTGTTGATTACTCCCGTCTAAGGACTGAAATCAGAGAACACTAGTTGATTGAACACCAATCAACAAGGCATACACCAACTGGGCATGAATCAGCTACTTTGGTTTGTGAACTCAAGGCAATAGATGCTATGAATAGCTCTAGGTTATGGTTGACACAAACAACTCTAGGTCATGAGGTCATGGATCTTAATGCTATGAATAACTCAAGGTTGTGGATGACATGAGCTACTCTGAGTCATGAGCTTAAGGATCTAGATGCTATGAACAGGGTTGTGGATGACATAAGCTCCTCTAGATTATGAGCTCAGGGCTCTAGATATTATTAACAATTGTGAGTTATGGTTGACATAAAAGACTTCGGGTTGTGAGCTCAAGGCCTTAGATCTACGAATAAGTTATGCTTGTGAATGATGTGAATGTCTCTAGGTCGTGAGCTTAGGGCTCTAGATGTGATGAATAGATTAAGGTTGTGGATGACATGAACGATTTTGCATCATAAGCTCAAGCCTCTAAATGTTATGAACCACTTAGGCCTGTGGATGACGTGAACAACACTGGGTTATGAGCTCGGTGCTCTAGATACTATAAACAATTCAAGGTTGTGGATGACATGAACAACTTTAGGTCATGAGCTTAGGCCTCTATATTTTATTAATAGCTAATTCATGCCTAATTGGTGTCTCAACTGATTCGTGTCCAACTGGTGCTCCTTGATTGAGGGATTAATCAGCAAAATTTATAACCTATTACACCATATACTAGGGTAGCAAAGACAAAGCTACTATAACATAGTGGCTCTAGGATCGTTCACTGGGATGGGTTTTCACTTCACAAATGATATTAATTCAAAGCTGAATTGGTGCCTTTTCATTTCAAGGTTAGCTTTAAAAGAAAACATAAAGATGTTTGAAAAAAGATTGGTTTTAAACTAACCAAAAATAGTAACTGATTTTACTTAGAAAAGTGTTTCTTGGAGTTTAGATCACTGGGCTCAGATTCCTTGTACAAAAAGGAGAGTTCCGGTCACTTGTTTCTTTTCCTCGCATTAGAGAATTAACATATAGTTAATTCTCTAACCGGTGTTGTACAGATGCTTCCTATTAATGGGTTCAAACACTAAATCCCTCTCACTGATGCACCTTGGAATGGCTCATACCTCTCACCTAGCACTTGCCATTCAAGGTGATCTTTAACCTTGGATTACCCGTCAAAAGCTCGCAAGAGATAACTAATGGATGTCTCCTTGGAGTCCAAAAGCTTACCAAGTGTTGGCAATTCTAGAAATCCTACCTTCAAGTCACCTCCCAGAGGCTCGCAAGGGGTAAACTAGTGAATCTCCATGGACGGAGATCACTTGCCTTACTAAGTGTTGGCCCAGGTGATTTAAAGGCGTTTTAAGTTAACTAAAAAGATAAAAACCATTAACGGGTCACACTTTCTCTTCATTAAACACTAAAACAACAAAACTTCCAATTTATGCATGTGGAAACTTACCCGGTTACCTTAGCTCCAAGAGACGAAGAGCCTAGCCTCTCATCCTTTGAGGAAAAATCCTCAGAGTTTGATTGGCTAGAAAGAAAAAGAACGAGAAAACAAAAATATATATGAAAAGCAGAGCAAGTGCTCTGTATTTTACTTCCTTGCAAATTTGTACAAAGGATGCGTCCTCTCAAGAACAAGCTCCCGAGAGCTATATATAAAGAAAATTACAAAACAAAATATCTGAGGTTATTCACCCCTTTTCCAAACTTAATAACTAAGGAATCCTATAATTGGTGGGTTACAAGGAGAAAATGGAAATTTAGACAAAAATATCTGAAGAAAAATATCTCCAAGTGTCGGTTACAAATATCGGGAAGCACTAAGGACCATTTCGCAGGTGAAAACGAGGTCTGCGAGATTTCGCAAATGTACAAAAAGGGCTGCGAAATTACTTCGCAGCAACCGGTTAATTTTGCACCGTTGCGAAGTGGTCTTTCAGCTTGAGGTGATCAGCTTCCAACTTGTCGTGAAACTTCAGGAGGAATTCCACAGCACTATGCAAAATGGCTGCGAAATCATTTCGCAACAAAAGGGTGATTTCGCAGTCGGGCAAAATTCTTCCTTCAGCTTGATGCAGTTGTCTTCCAAAGGCTGTAACTTCCTCATTTCAGCTCCAAATCGTACACGGTTTGAAGTGTTGGATTCTTGACTTCCTGAGCTTTGAAATGGTATATAGTATGTAGAAAATGGACTTCGGAAAGTGCTCCAAAAGTGTGAAGGAAGACTGCAGCTGCTGTCCTCTGTTTTCTTCTTTGCTTTTCTCCTCTTTGCTTCTCTCCTTGCATTCCGGATTTGCTTATGGAAAAGGACTTCAAAGCTTTGGTTCTTCATGTTTCTGAGCTTTCCATTGCTTTGCCAAGGATTCCAAATAACTCTCCTCAATCTCGGATTGCTTTGGTGATCAAATTACTAACAAAAACACCAAAACTTACACAATTTAATTAGAATTGATTGCAAGGGTCCTTAACATGCCAATTGAGTTAAAAGGTAATAACTACTACTCAAAAGTGTTTAAAAGAGTTAATTACAAGCTATGAAATAGCACTTTTTGAGTAGTAATCAATAGCTAAGGGATGTGGTTGACATGAATGACTTTGATTTATGAGCTTAGGGCTCTAAATGATATACAAAACTTTAGGTTGTCGATGAAATGAAAGACTTCGGGTCATGAGCTTAGGCCTCTACATGTTATAAGCAAGTATGGGCTATTGATTACTACTCAAAAAGTGCCCTTTTACTCTCCTCAATCTCGGATTGCTTTGGTGATCAAATTACTAACAAAAACACCAAAACTTACACAATTTAATTAGAATTGATTGCAAGGGTCCTTAACATGCCAATTGAGTTAAAAGGTAATAACTACTACTCAAAAGTGTTTAAAAGAGTTAATTACAAGCTATGAAATAGCACTTTTTGAGTAGTAATCAATAGCTAAGGGATGTGGTTGACATGAATGACTTTGATTTATGAGCTTAGGGCTCTAAATGATATACAAAACTTTAGGTTGTCGATGAAATGAAAGACTTCGGGTCATGAGCTTAGGCCTCTACATGTTATAAGCAAGTATGGGCTATTGATTACTACTCAAAAAGTGCCCTTTTACAACTTGTTATAAACTCTTTTAGACACTTTTGAGTAGTATTTATTACCTTTTAACTTAATTGGCACATTAAGGACCCTTACAAGTGTTATTAATCAGTTTTTGGCAAGTTTTGGTGTTTTTGATAGCTTTTTTATCATTAAAAGAAGCCAAGATGAGAGAGAACTTGGTATAGTCTGTGGCAAAGCAAGATTGAAGCTAAATTACATGAAGAATCCAAGTTTTGGAGAGCTTCAAAGCCTTTGCCAAATCAATCAAGTATGGAAGGAAGAGAATCAGAGAACGAATCTAACATTCAAGAAATTTGCAACCCTTTGCGAAATATTCGCAAGCTTACAAATTGCCCAAGAAAGAATTTCGCAACCCCTTGCGAAATTTTCACAACCTTGCAAAATCTTCCTGTAATCTTTAGATATTTTTGCACCGACTCCGTTAGATTTTTATCTCAAGATATATAGTGTAATTACCTATTCTCTCCTCGTAATCAGCTAAAGATTTTTTTAGATAATTAGGATATCTAATTGAGGGGTTAAAAATATCTCTTTATATATGTTTTCAGATATCTCTTTTTGTTATCTTGGAATCTCGGAAGAAAGTCTTAGGGATCACTTGTACATTTTTAGTAAGAAATATACAGAGTTTTTGCTCTACCTTACCTACTCATTTTGATTTTATTTTCTTTCTAGCCAAACAACCTCTGAGGATGTTTTCTCAGAGGATGAGTGGCTAGGCTTTTTGTTTCTTGGATTAAAGGAAGCTAGGTAAGGGATCCGAATACAAAAGTGGGAGTTGTCCTTGTTTCAATTTTAAATGAAGAGAAGTTATGACCCGTTAATGGTTTTTATATTTTTAGTTAACTTAAAATCCCTTATAATCACCTGGGCCAACACTTGATAAGCTTTTCGGACTCAATCCATAAAGATCCATTAGTTATCTCTTGCGAGCCTCTGGGAGGTGGTTTAAAGGTAGGATTACCTAGAATATCCAACACTTGGTAAGCTTTCGAACTCCTTGGAGACATCCATTAGTTATCTCTTGCGAGCTTTTGAAGGGTAATCCAAGGTTAAGGATCACCTTGAATGGCCAATACTAGGTGAGAGGTATGAACCATTGCAAGATGCATCAATAAGAGGGCTTTAGTGTTTGAAACCATTAATGGGAAGCAATGTAACACACCGGTACGGGAAATAACTATAGGTTAAATCCCCAATGTGAGGAAAAGATCCGGAATCTCCCCTTTTGTATAAGAAACCTGAACCTAGTGACCTGAAACTCTAAGAAACCTTTTCTTTGTAATTAATCTCAATTACTATTTTTGGTTAGCTTAAAACCAATCTTTTTCAACCAATATTATGTTTTCTTTTAAAGCTAACTTATAAAAGAAAAAACATCATTTCAGTGATGTAACTAATATCATGTGTGAAATGAAAACCCATCCATGTGGACGATCCTATAACCACTATGCCATGCTAGCTATGCTACCCTAGTATATGTGAATTAGGATTATAAATTTTGTTGATAACTCCCATCTTAGGATTGAATCAAAGGTACACCAATTGGGGACGAATCAAATGGCGTTGTTGTTGGGGATGATGCCACTTCACAATGATATAACCTTTCCAGAACACTTGTGATCTTCATCACAAGTTTTGTGATTTTTTTTTTCTTTTAGTAACTCTTTATTTTTTTTATTTGTTTTTTTTTTAGTTTATCTTTTATTTAACTTCTAGTTAACCTTAAATTTTATTTTTTCTTTCAAGAATTATTTTTCTTTATTTTTGTTTCAGTTATTGCTAGTTGCGCATGCCATATTGGATATGAGACAGTGAGGGAACACTTGTGAAAATAAAAAATCCTCATGAAACAGAGTTGGAATTGTGTGTGAAAGTCATGGAAGCTACACCTAAAGATCAGCATAGTCAACATGCTCAAGAGGAGAATATCAACGCATATCGATCCATGAAGGACCACATGCATCCACCTCATATGAGTGCACTATCATATAGAGTGCCACCTACAGAGTAGCTAGTGATTCGACCACATATTGTGCCACTTCTACCTATTTTCCATGGGATGGAAAGTGAGAATCCCTACACGCATATTAAGGAATTTAAGGACATTTGTAATGTTTTTCGAGAAAGAGGAGCTTCAATTGACTTGATGAGGCTCAATCTATTTCCTTTCACTTTAAAGGATAAAGCTAAGGTCTGACTTACTTCTTGAAGGCCAAGGATTATCTAATCTTAGACTGATTTGCAAGCTGAATTCCTCAAGAAAATTTTCTCGACTCATAGGACCAACAACATGTAAAGGAAAATCTCAAACTTCTCAGCTAAGGAGAATAAGAAATTCTATGAGTGTTGGGAAAGATACATGGAAGCTATCAATGATTGTCCTCATCATGGCTTTGTTACATGGCTATTGGTGAGCTATTTTTACGATGGTATGTCTTTCTCAATGAAGCAACTCTTAGAAATGATGTGTGGAAGAGACTTCATGAGTAAGAATCCAGAGAAAGCCATGGATTTCTTGAGTTATGTAACTGAAGTTTCAAGAGGATGGGATGAGCCCAATGCCAGAGAAGTGGGAAGAATGAAATCTCAACCTAATGCTTCTAATGCTAGGGCTGGGATGTACACTTTCAAGGAAGATACGTATATGAAAGCAAAATTTGCAGCTATGGCAAGAAGATTGGAGGAGCTTGAAGTGAAGAAGATACGAGAAGTACAGGCCATTTCTGAAACACCAGTGCAAGATATGCCATGTTCAATTTGTCAATATTTTGAGCACTTAGTGGCGGAGTGTCCTACGATTCCAGCTGCGAGAGAAATGTTTCGGGATCAAGAAAATGTTATTGGACAATTTAAGCCCAATAACAATGCTTCATATGGCAACACCTACAATTGAAATTGGAGGAACCATCCGAATTTCTCATGAAAGCCAAGGGCACCTTAGTACACGCAACCTGGCCAAGCATCTCTGTAAGCCTCGAGTTTTGAACAAGCCATTGTGAATCTTAGCAAGGCCGTGGGAGACTTTGTTGGAGACCAGAAATCCATCAATGCTCAGCTCATGCAAGAAATTGCCAATCTAAACAAAATGATGGATGGGAGGCAAAATGATCTATCTTAGAAGATAGATAATCTCCAGTACCAGATCTCAAGGCTCACCAATCTCAACATAATGCATAAGAAAAGAAAATTTCCTTCTCAACCTCATAAAAATCCCAAGGGTATCCATGAAGTGGAGGCTCAGGAGTGAGAATCTTCACAAGTGAGGGAAGTCAAAGCATTGATCACTCTAAAGAGTGGTAAAGAGGTTGATCTGCCTACATCTAAGCCAGAACATGAACCAGAGAGTGAAGCAGAGAAAGAGAAGAGGGTGGAAATTAAAGGAAAGAGGAAAGGTAATAGTGCAAAGAAGGAGAACCTTGAATCTACTGTGAATGAAGAATCGGAGAGGACCATCAACCAGGAAGATCTGATGAAGAAACACACGCCTCCACCATTTCCACAAGCTTTGCATGGCAAAAAGGGAATCAGCAACGCATCAGAAATTCTTGAAGTGTTGAGGTAAGTGAAAGTTAATATCCCTTTGCTATACATGATCAAACAAGTTCCGACTTATGCAAAATTCCTGAAAGACTTATGCACTACCAAAAGAGGGTTGAATGTGAGTAAGAAGGCCTTATTAACTGAGCAAGTAAGTTCCATTATACAATGCAAGTCTCCAGTGAAATACAAAGATCTGGGTTGTCCTACCATCTCAGTGATGATTGGAGAGGCGTGTGTGGAAAAAGCTTTGTTAGATTTGGGAGCAAATGTGAATTTGCTACCCTACTCTGTCTATAAGCAATTGGGACTTGGAGAGTTAAAGCCAACATCAATCACTCTATCTCTAGCAGATAGATCTATGAAAATTCCAAGAGGTATGATTGAAGATGTCCTAATTCAAGTTGACAAATTCTACTACCCATTGGATTTTGTTGTTCTTGATACGGACCCGATTGCCAAAGAAACTAACTGTATTCCTATCATACTTGGAAGACCATTCCTAGCTACATCAAATGCTATCATCAATTATAGGAATGGAGTCATGCAGCTTACATTTGGCAACATGACGTTAGAGCTCAACATCTTCTATATGTCCAATAACAATTCCCTCTGAAATAAGAAGAAGAAGGACCAGAAGAGGTGTGCATGATAGACAACCTAGTGGAGGAGCATTGTGATCAGAAAATGCTAGAAGATTTGAACGAGAGTCTTGGGGATCTTGATGAAGGGTTACATGAACCCTCATATTTACTTGCTACTCTACCCCCTTTGAAGATGAGGGAAGAAATTCTTCCTTTATTCAATGGGGATGAGACACAAGAAGCTATTAAGGAGGAGTCCCTAAAGCTTATTCTGAAGTCATTACCCACAGAGTTGAAGTATGCATACATGGAAGAGAACAAGCAGAGCCATGTTGTCATTTCTTCATCTCTTACAACTATTAAGGACGATTGTCTACTTGAAATCCTCAGGAGATGCAAGAAGGCGATAAGGTAGAAAATTTCTAATATGAAAGGGATCAGCCCTTTAGTCTGTACTCGTGATATATACATGGAAGAAGAAGCTAAGCCAGTTCGTCAACCCCAGAGAAAGTTGAAACCTCATATGCAAGAGGTGGTACGATCTAAAGTGCTTAAGCTACTTCAAGTTGGTATTATGTACCCCATATCAAATAGCCCATGGGTGAGTCCTACGCAAGTCCTGCCAAAGAAATCGGGAATCACAGTGGTGCAAATGATAAGGGAGAAGAAGTTTCTACATGCCTCACTTCAGGTTGGAGGGTGTGTATTGATTACAAAAAGTTGAATGCTATAACAAGGAATGACCACTTCCCATTGTCGTTTATTAATCAAGTGCTTGAAAGGGTCGTAGGCCATCCATTCTACTGTTTCTTGGATGGCTACTCTGGGTATTTTCAAATAGAAATTGTTGTTGAAGATCAAGAGAAAACCACTTTCACATGTCCATTTGGAACCTACACATACAAAAGAATGCCTTTCGACTTATTCAATGCACCAGCCACATTCCAATGATGCATGTTAAGCATTTTCAGTGATATGGTGGAGCATATTATGGAAGTCTTTATGGACGATATCACCGTATATGGAAGTGCGTTTGACGAATGCTTAGTCAACTTGGAAGCTGTGCTGAACCGATGCATTGATAAAGACTTGGTGCTTAATTGGGATAAATGCCATTTCATGGTACCCCAAGGGATTGTCCTTGGGCATATTATCTCAAAGAAAGGTATTGAAGTGGACAAAGCAAAGGTTAAACTTATTGCCAAGTTGCCATCGCCTACAACTATCAAAGGAGTAAGGCAATTCCTTGGCCATGCTGGGTTCTATAGGAGGTGTATGAAAGATTTCTCTAAACTTGCAAGACCTCTTTGTGAATTATTGGTAAAGGATGCTAAATTTGTTTGGGATGATCGACGTCAACGGAGTTTTGAAGAACTGAAGATATTACTGACTATTACTCCAATAGTGAGAGCTCCCAACTGGCAATTGCCCTTTGAAGTGATGTGCGATGCCAGTGACTTTGCTATAGGAGCTATTGTTGGGTAAAGAGAAAATGGAAGGCCCTATGTGATCTACTATGCAAGAAAAACATTGAATGAAGAGCAAAGAAACTACACAACCACAAAAAAGAATTGTTGGTTGTAGTTTTTGCCTTAGAAAAATTCCGCACTTACTTGGTGGGGTCTTTCATTGTGGTTTTCACCGACCACTCATCCTTGAAATACTTGTTGACTAAACAATATGCAAAAGCGAGGCTGATTAGATGGATTCTCTTGCTTCAAGAATTCAATCTTTAGATCAAGGACAAGAAAGGAGTGGAGAATGTGGTAGCTGACCATCTGTCAAGGCTAGCCATCGCACATAATTCCTATAGTTTGCCAATTAATGATGATTTTCCAGAGGAGTCACTCATGTTGATAGAAGGCGCTCCTTGGTATGCTCATATTGTTAACTATCTAGTTACCGGAGAAGTTCAAAGTGAGTGGAAAGCACAAGATAAGATGCACTTCTTTGCAAAAATTCTTGCCTACTATTGGGAAGAGCCATTTCTATTCAAATATTATGCGGATCAAATAATACGGAAATACGTCCCTGAGCAAGAGCAATAGGGGATCCTCAATCATTGCCACAAAAGCGCATGCGAAGGCCACTTTGCTTCTCAGAAGACAACTATGAAGGTATTGCAATTGGGTTTTTGCTGGCCATCACTTTTCAAAGATACCCACACCATGTGCAGGAGCTGTGACAAATGCCAAAGGCTTGGAAAATTAACACGTAAGAACATGATGGGTTGAAGTGATCCCGTGCAAACGAAATGGGTTGAATTATATCCTTTTCCTATGTCCTTTGGCTATTCCTATATTTTGGTGGGAGTGAATTATGTGCCTAAATGGGTTGAAGTGATCCCGTGCAAATGAAATGATCACAGAGTTATTCTCAAATTTCTCAAGGAGAACATCTTTTCTAGATTTGGAGTACCCAAAGCCATAATCAGTGATGGGGGTACTCATTTTTGCAACAAGCCATTTGAAACTCTCTTAGCTAAGCGTGGGGTGAAGCATAAGGTAGCTACACCTTACAACCCTCAGACATCTAGGCAAGTTGAGTTAGCAAACCGGGAGATAAAAAATATACTGATGAAGGTGGTGAATACGAGCAGAAGAGATTGGTTTGTTAAGCTTCATGGTTCACTGTGGGCTTACAGAACAACTTACAAGACCATTCTTGGAATGTATCCTTATCGCCTAGTCTACAACAAAGTGTGCCATCTTCCCGTTGAAGTGCAATACAAAGCTTGGTGGACAATCAAGACCCTCAACATAGACTTGAACAGAGCTGACATGAAGAGATTTCTAGATCTTAATGAGATTGAGGAATTGAGAAATGACACCTATAATAATTCAAACATTGCAAAACAAAAATTGAAAATGTGGCATGATCAGTTAGTCTCCCACAAAGAATTCCAAAAATGACAAAGAGTCTTGCTATATGACTCTAAACTCTGCATCTTCCCGCAAAAGTTGAAGTTAAGATGGATAGGTCCGTTTACTATCCAACAAGTGTATTCAAATGGAGTAGTGGAACTACTCAATGCCAACAGCGCTGGGAGTTTCAAGGTCAATGGCCAATGTCTCAAGCCATTCTTGGAGCCATTTTCTCGAGACAAGGAGGAAGTCAACCTCCTTGAGCCACATCAAGTTTAAACAGACAAATGGTTAAATGGACTTAGTCTATCGGAAGACATTAAGTCCATATTTTTTGTTTTTTGTTTTACTATTAATTTAAAGTTTCATTAATTTGCTATTTGTTTTAACTGTGATTTCTTGCTTAAATTTTATTTTGTTGTGATTTAATTTAATTTTTGATGATCAATTGCAGGTGGATTACAAAACAAATAGAGAAACTTTTCAAATTTTTTCTGAAGAAGGAAAAACAGAGCAATTTGCAAGGGCATGCGAAAAATTCACCTTGCGAAAATTTCCCAAACCCAAAATTCACCTTGCGAAAATTTTGCAAACCTAAAATTGACCTTGCGAAAATTTTTCAACCCCAAATTCACCTTGTGAAAATTTCAGAACCCCAAATTTACCTTGTGAAAAATTCGTAAACCAGCTATGACATGCGAAATTTAAAAAGCCTATGCAAACTCATTTTGGAAACTAGCTTTCCCTTGCGAATACATTGTGAAAGAGGTTGTGAACTTAGTTCGCAACTTAAAAACCCATTTTGCAACCTTGCGAATTCCCACGGTCTCTGTGAAAAATACCATCGATAAATGGGAAAGCCAAGGGTCACTTAAAAAGCCTATTTAAAGACCTCCAAAGCCTCTTTTCATTTCGCATGGCCCATTCTCCATTGCGAAAAACCCTCCACCACCTTGCGAATCAGTTTTCTCTCTAGTGGACATCCCACGGCCAACAATTTGAAGAAGCAACCTACACCTCTCGTTCCATTTTGGCCATGACACGCATCAGAGGAGGCCATACCGACCCTTCAGTATCTTGTGAAACCAGGCCAAGAGCCTCCTCTCCTCAGGAATCATCTCAGGCCCCTTAGGCCCTGACCGTTCCATCTTCTGAGGGTGGAGTGCCCTCTAGCCCTCCTCAGTGCCGATACTCAACACGGAGACCACCGACTTCTCCACCCCCTGAGTCATCAGTACGTCGCATTCCACCTAAGAGAGCTAGGACCTTAGGCCATGGAGAGACATCTAGGCATTCATAGCTTGAGCCTCAAGTCCTAGCCGATTCTCAGCATTCTTCCAGCATCTCACCGGAATCCATCATCAAGAGGCCTATGGTCACCGTGCCTCCATTGAGAGAAATTAAGATTGTAGAGCTAGGCCATTTCATTCTGAACTTTATTTTGACATTGAGGCCATGCGACAACAGCTGGAGCTTTTAGATTCATTTCAACTACTCCAGAGGTACCATCTCGAGTGCCTTATGACTCCCAAGGAGTTTTTCTATCCCAAAGTGGCAATGGACTTCTATCATTCCATGACTACTCAGGGCGCCCAGAGTCTTACCACCATTCATTTTAGCATTGATGGGCGCCAAGGTATTCTAGAGGCTAGGCATATTGTTGAGGCTCTCCACATTCCATATCAGCCAAAGGATCCAGCATATTTCCAGGAGTAGTCCCCTATATCTCAGCGGGACATGGTCCGCATCCTATCCAGGGGGACTTCTGAGATGCATTGCTTCTACGTAAGGAGCTTGCGTCTGGGATGCTCCTAGTAGATGTGATGCCGTGGTCCAACATTTTTCCTCTTCAGCACTAGTACAGAGGTGATGAGCCATCCTGGACGCGTTATTCATGATATATAAGGGCTTCTATTTTGGGCCACATCACCTGATTATGGCCGCTCTCCTCCACTTTGAGGACAAAGTTCATAAGAAGAAGCTACAGAGAGCCGACTTTATTCCACTATTGTTTTCAAAGCTGCTCTGTCATATATTGGAGCACATGGGCTATCCTACTAAGCCCCACCTTGAGCGTCGCCACCATTGTCGAGAGCATTTCACTCTCGACAAATGGACATAGTTGGCAGGCTATTCGGCACCTGTAGCAGCACCACCTAGGCCAGCATTTTTAATGCCACCACAGGTTGAGCAGCCACAACAGGACGAGCTTCCCACGGAGTCTACACCACCAGCCCTTGCTGCACCACCTATCCCTGCTGCACCACTTATGCCTGAGGCCACCTCTATTGATCCTCTTGCTACTCTTCCTATTCCACCAGCTACACCTCCTACATCGGAGGCCTCATTCACCATTTCTGCCATGGAGTTTTGTGCCATGGTACATTTGTTCCAGACATTGATCACTACACACAATGTTTTATTTCGACAGATAGCCGACATACGTGCTCAGTAGGACCAGCATATTGCTATTCTTCGCCAAATTCAATAGCATCTGAGACTCCTGCCACCACCTCAGACTGACATTCTGGGACCATTAGAGCCCATAGCTCTAGCTGAGGAGAGGATTCCAGCTGAAGAGACGGCCAGAGTCGATGTCCCGCTCCAAACCACTCATGAGGCAGCCACAAAGCCATCATCTCCACCAGAAAGAGGCCCGCTACTTGATCATGTCTTTCTTTTGTATTTACTTAGTTTATTACTTGTTTTGACATTTTATATTCTGGGATTGGATGTATTACATGATCACATCTCATTGTACTTTCTCAGAGTAATATATACACATCATTTTTGTTTATACTTGGCATTTTCCCTATTTCCTTTACTCATTACTCTTTAATTTTTTTTTAATCATGTGGTTTCTCCTATACGACTCAGGCTCAATGTCACTCAGGAGGTACCACTTCCTCCGTTTATTTACAATTGCTCTTTCCACATTGACGGCAATGTTGATCTTGGTTGGGGGGAGAGTAAAAGAAGGAAGTTTTGTTAATAATGCTAGGTTATTTTGTTAATGTAGTAGTACTTTTTGCTTAATTTTAAAAAATTTTCTTAACATTAAAAGTTTTTATTTTATTTTATTTTACTTTACTCTCCATGGTTATTAAGGAAAAATTCTCAAAATGAAATAGGAAAAATTGGATTCTTACCTTTTTGCTTGAATATTATAGTCGTATTATGCTTATGGAAGTTGATGAATTATTGAAACTCCTATTGATTTCAACCTTATTTCTTCCACTTTAATCTTACCACACACTATGCACATTAGGTTTTGATTATAAGATAAAAAACTATCTCACCCCCTGAACTTAGGAAAATTTAGACTTGGTACCTTTGACCTCATTTTGATAGTGTTGGGACACATTAATAAAGGCCAATGAGCCTTTGAAAAAAAGAGAAAAAGAACAAAGTGTTACGCTTGCCTTGAAACCTGAGCAAGGTCCGATGGGTATATGGTGAAAATCTTTAAAACCCGATGCCCTAAGCCTTAATTGGCTGGGAGTCACCGACCTCAATGCTCGTTACAAGGGTGAATAGGTGGAGTTTAACATATTATAGGTGCTTGGGTATTAAATTTCAATCTCAAAAGTCCAGCGTAAAATTCGAGGAGTTAGTGGTCAAAAGATCCTTAAAGCTTGATGCCCTAAACCTTGATTGGTTGGGAGTCATCGATGGATCTCCGTTACATGGACACTTTAGAAAACAATACCTTTAGCATTGCACACCTACAAGAAAAAAATTGTGAAATAAAAGAGGTGTGTTCTTAACCTATTGGAGGTAGGTCAATTTGCTTAAGTTTGAGTAAGAGCTAGGTTGGGGGAAGGGATTAGTTCAGCATACTATATTCGAAAACTAATAAGCTCAACACATAGATTTTTGTGGAAGAGTAGAGATTGAGCTTATGAGAGTGGAAATCCTTTTCATACTTAAATTTGCATAATGCCTACTCTTTATGAATTATGATCAAGTAAGATATTTGATATACTCTTGTTGAAGGTTGGGCTTTGCTTCTTTAATGTTCCATGTGAGAGTATGCTTTACATCATGCTTCTTATGATTTTTTTGAGTGATCAGCATGATTTTGTAAATTATTTTACTATCTTATTTTTTGCTTTTCTCTCATTCATTGCTAAGGGACTAGCAATATGTCGGTTGAGGGGAGTGATTATTACTCAAAAAGTGCCATTTTATAGCTTGTTATAAACTCTTTTAAACACTTTTGAGTAGTATTTATTACCTTTTAACTCAATTGGCACATTAAGCACCCTTGCAAGTGTTACTAATCAATTTTGGCAAGTTTTGGTGTTTTTAATAGCTTTTTAATCATTAAAACAAGCCAAGAATGAGGTAGAACTTGGTATAGCCCATGGCAAAGCAAGATTGAAGCTAAATTACATGAAGAATCCAAGTTTTGGAGAGCTTCGAAGCCTTTGCCAAATCAATCAAGTATGCAAGGAAGAGAATCAGAGAATGAATCTAACATTCAAGAATTTCGCAACCCTTTGCGAAATATTCGCAAGCTTGCGAATTGCCCAAGAAGGAATTTTGCAACCCCTTGCGAAATTTTCACAAGCCACAAAGAATTTCGCAAGCCTTGAGAAACTGATGAATTTTAAACCCCTTGCAAAATTTTTGCAACCTTGCAAAATCTTCCTATAATCTTTAGATATTTTTGCATTGACTCCGTTAGATTTTATCTCAAGATATTTTGTGTAATTACCTATTCTCTCCTTGTAATCAGCTAAAGATCTTTTTAGATATTTAGGATATCCAATTAAGGGGTTAAAAATATCTCTCTATATATGTTTTAAGATATTTCTTTTTGTAATATCTTGGAATCTCAAAAGAAATTCTTAGGGATCACTTGTACATTTTTAGTAAGAAATATACAGAGTTTTTGCTCTGCCTTACCTACTCATTTTGATTTTATTTTCTTTCTAGCCAAACAACCTCTGAGGATGTTTTCTCAGATGATGAGTGGCTAGGCTTTTTGTTTATTGGACTGAAGGAAGCTAGGTAAGGGATCTGGATACAAAAGTGGGAGTTTTCCTTGTTTCAGTTTTAAATGAAGAGAAGATGTGACTCGTTAATAGTTTTTATATTTTTAGTTAACTTAAAATCCCTTATAATCCCTTGGGCTAACACTTGGTAAGCTTTCCGCACTCAATCCATAGAGATCCATTAATTATCTCTTGCGAGCCTTTGGGAGGTGGTTTAAAGGTATGATTACCTAGAATAGCCAACACTTGGTAAGCTTTCGGACTCCTTGGAGACATCCATTAGTTATCTCATGCGAGCTTTTGAAGGGTAATCCAAGGTTAAGGATCACCTTGAATGGCCAATACTAGGTGAGAGGTATGAACCATTGCAAGATGCATTAGTGAGAGGGCTTTATTGTTTGAAACCATTAATGGGAAGCAATGTAACACATCGGTTAGTGAAATAACTATAGGTTAAATCCCCAATGCAAGGAAAAGATCCAAAATCTCCCCTTTTGTATAAGGAACCTGAACCTAGTGACCTGAAACTCCAAGAAACCTTTTCTTTGTAATTAATCTTAGTTACTATTTTTGGTTAGCTTAAAACCAATATTTTTCAACCAAAATTATGTTTTCTTTTAATGCTAACTTATAAAAGAAAAAACACCATTTCAGTGCTGTAAGTAATATCACGTGTGAAATGAAAACCCACCCATGTGGATGATCCTAGAACCACTATACTATGCTAGCTATGCTACCCTAGTATATGGTGAATTAGGTTTATAAATTTTGTTGATAACTCCCATCTAAGGACTAAATCAAAGGTACACCAATTGGGGATGAATCAACTATCGACGACATGAAAGAGTCCAGGTCATGAGCTCAGGGCTCTTGATACTATAAACAGCTTAGGGTTGTGGATGACATGAATGACTCTAGGTCATGAGCTTAGGGCTATAGACACTATGAATAGCTCAGGGTTGTAGATGACATGCACTACTTTAAGTCATGATCCTAGGGCTTTGGATGCTATGAATAGCTTAGAGTTGTGGATTATATGAATGACTCGGGATCCCGATAGCTTTGTCAACTAGATGCTATAAATTGCTCGGGCTGTAGATGATATGAATGATTCTATGTCATGAGCTTAAACCTCTAGATGCTATGAACTGCTCAGGGCTTTGAAAGACATAAACAACTTTCAGTCGCGAGTTCAAGGTTTTAGATGCTATGAACAACTTAAGGCTATAATTGACGAGAACGACTCTAGGTCATGAACTTAGGGATGTAGATGTTATTAGCAACACAGAGTTATGGATGACATGATCCACTTTAGGTCATGAGCTTAGACCTCTAGATTCTATGAAAAGTTGAGGATTCTAGTTGACATGAAAGGCTTTGAGTCGTGCGGTTAGGGCTTTACATGTTATGCACAACTTAAGACTGTCGATTACATAAAAGACTTGTGGTCATGAGTTGAGGGCTCTAGATTCTATAAACAGGCATGGGCTTTCGATGACATGAAAGACTCTAGGTCGAGAGCTTAAGGCTCTAGATGCTATGAATAGCTCAGGACCATGGTTGACATAAACAACTCTGGGTTGTGAGCTTAAGGGTCCAAATACTATGAATAATTGAAAGTTATCGATGATATGATCGAGTCAGGATCTTATAAGCTCAAGCCTCTAGATGCTATGAACTGCTAAGGTTTATGGATGATTTGAATGATTTTGCATCATGAGCTCAAGTCCTTAGATTCTATGAACTCCTCACTGTTATGGATGATATGAACAACTAAGGGTCGCATGCTTAGAGCTTTAGATGCTATTGACAACTCAAGGTTGTGATGAATGAGTTCAAATCATGAGTTCGGGCCTCTAGATTTTATGAACATCTTAGGGTTGTGGTTGAGATGAATGACTATGATTCATAAGCATAGGGCTCTAGATGCTATGCACAACTTAAGGTTGTCAATGATATGAAATACTATGCATCGTGAGCTTAGATCTTTAGATGCTATGAATAACTCAGGGTTGTGCATGACATGAACGACTCTAGGTTGCAAGCTTAAGGCTCTAAATACTATGAACAACTCAGGATTATGGTTGACATGAACGATTCCGAGTCTTGAGCTGAGAGCTCTAGATGCTATGAACAACTCAAGGCTGTGGATGACATGAGCTACTCTAAGTCCTGAGCTTAGGACTTTGGATGCTATGAACAACTCAAAGTTATGGATGATATGAATGGCTTAGGATCCCATGAGCTCAATCCTCTAGATGCTATGAATCGCTTAAGGTTATGGATGATATGAAGGGCTCTACTTCCTGAGCTCAAGCCACTAGATGCTATGAACTGCTCAGGGCTATGGAAGACATGAATGACTTGGAGTCATGATCTCAGGGCCCTAGATGATATGAAAAACTCAAGGTTGTGGTTGACATGAAGGTCTCCAAGTCATGAGCTAAAAGACATGGATGACATGACCAACTCGGGTTATAAGCTCAGAGCTTTATATATTATGAACAACTCAAGGTAGTGGTTGACATGAAAGACTCTAGGTTCTGAGCTCAGGGCTCTAAACGGTATGAATAACTTAGGGTTGTGAATGATATGAATGACTTGGGATCTCTTGAGCTTAGGCCTGTAAATGTCATGAATCGCTTTAGGTTGTGGATGATTTGAACCATTCTGTGTCATGAGCTTAAGCTAGTAGATTCTATGAACTGCTCTGGGCTATGGAAGATATGAATGACTCTAGGTTCTGAGCTCAAGGCTTTAAACGCTATGGACAACTTAGGGGGGTAATTAACATGAATGACTTTAGGTAGGGAGCTAAAGGCTCTAGATGCTACTAACAACTTAGAGTTGTTGATGGCATGAATAACTTTGGGTCATGGGCTCAGGCTTCTAGATTCAATGAATAGCCCAAGCATGTGATTGACATCAAAGACTCCTAGTTGTGAGCTTAGGGCTCTAGAAGTTATGCACAACTTAAGGTTATCAATGATAAGAAAGACTTTGGGTCGTGAGCTGAGGGCTCTAGATGTTATACACGAGTTAGAGTTATCGATGACATGAAATAGTCTGGGTCGAGAACTTGGGGCTCTAGATACTATAAACAACTCAAGGCTATGGTTGACATGAATGACTCTACATCTTGAGCTTAAGGCTCTTAGATACTATGAACAACTCTAAGAAATGGATTACATGAGCTATTCTAGGTCGTAAGACCAAAGCTTTAGATACTATAAAGAGCTCATAGTTGTGGATGATATGAATGACTTAGGATCCCATGAGCTCAAGCCTTTAGATGCTATGAACTACTCAGGGTTGTGGATTATATGAATTATTCTGCGTCATGAGCTATCGCCTCTAGATGATATGAACTGCTAAGGGTCATGGATGACATGAACGTCTTCGGGTTGTGAGCTCAAGGCCATAGATGCCATTAACAACTTAGGGTTATGGATAAGATTAATGACTCTGGTTCATCAACTTAGGCCTCTAGATTCTATGAACAACACAAGGTTGTGGTTGACAAGAAAGACTCCATGTCATCAGCTCAAGCTCTAAATGTTATGCACAACTTAAGGTTGTTGATGACATGATAGACTCTAGGTCATGAGTTCAAGGCTCTAGATGTTATGAACATCTCAGGACTGTGGTTGACATGAATAACTCCAGGTTGTGAGCTCAAGGCTCAAGATGCTATAAACAACTCAAGGTTGAGGTTAACATGAACAACTATAGGTCATGAGCTCAAGGCTCTAGATACTATGAACAACTTAGGGTTGTAAGTGTCATGAACGACTATGGGTCATGAGCTTAAGGTTCGAGATGTTATTAACAACTTAGGGTTATGGATGACATGAATGACTCAGGGTCATGAGCTCAGCCCTCTAGATTTTATGAACAACTCAAGGTTGTGGTTGACATGAAAGACTCCAAATCATGAGTTCAAGGCTCTAGATGCTATGTACAACTTAAGGTTGTCAATGACATGAAAGACTCCAGATTGTGAGCTTAGAGCTCTACATGCTATACACAGGTCTATGGTTGACATGAATGACTCCAAGTCATGAACTCAAGGTGCTAGATGCTATAAAAACTCAAGGTTATGGATGGAATGAATGAATTCAGGTTATGAATTCAGGGATTTAGATACTATGAACAACTCAATGTTGTGGTTGACATGAAAGACTTGAGGTGCTGAGCTTAGGGCTTTAGAAGCTATGAACAACTCATAGTTGTGGATGATATTGATGACTTAGGATCCCATGAGCTTAGGTCTATAGATGTTATGAACTGCTCTAGGTTGTGGATGATATGAATGATTATGTGTCATAAGCTCAAGCCTATAGATGCTATGAACTGCTCTGGGCAGTGAAAGACATGAACAACTCTGGGTTATGAGCTCAGGGCTCTAGATGCTACTAACAATTCAAGGTTGTGGATGACATGAATGATTCCGAGTCATGGGATTAAGCCTCTAGATTTTATGTAAAGCTCAAGGTTATGGATGACATTAAAGACTCCTAGTTATGAGCTTAGAGCTCTAGATGTTATGCATAACCTAAGGCTATTGATGACATGAAAGACTCCGAGTCATGAATTGAGGGCTCTAAATGCTATACATAGGTTACAGTTGTCAATGACGTGAAAGACTTCGAGTCGAGAGCTCTAGATGATAGGAACAACTTCGGGTTATGGTTGTCATGAATGACTCTGGGTCGTGAGCTTAAGGCTCTAGACATTATGAACTATTATCAGCTATGAACGACATGATCTACTCCTGTTCGAAGGCTTAGGGCTCTAGATGCTATGAAGAGTTTAGAGTTCTGGATGATATGAATGACATGGGATCCTATGAGCATAAGCCGGTAGATCTTATGAATTGCCTAGAGTTGTTAAAGATGTGAATGATTCTCCATCATGAGCTCAAGCCTCTAGATGCTATGAATTGCTCGGGCTATGAATGACGTGAACAACTCTAGGTCGTGAACTCAGGGTTGTAGATGCTATCAACAACTTAGGGTTGCGAATAACATGAATGAATCTAGTTCATGAGATTAGGCCTCTAGATTCTATGAACAACTCAAGACTGTGGTTGACAAAAAAGACTTCGAGTTATGATCTTAGGGCTCTAGATGCTATGCATAGCTTAAGTTGTCAATGATAAGAAATACTCCAAGTTGTGAGTTTAGGGCTTTAGATGCTATGAACATCTTAAGGCTATGGTTGACATGAACGACTTCGAGTCATGAGCTTAGGGCTCTTGATGCTATGAACAACTGAGGGTTGTGTTTGACATGAACGACTCTGTGTCTTGAGCTTAGGGCTCTAGATGTTATCAACTACTTAAGGTTGTTGTTAACATCAATGACTACAGGTCATGAGCTCAAGGCTCTAGGTGCTATAAACAGCATAGGTTTGTGGTTGACATGAAGACTCTAGGTTATGAGATTAGGGCTCTAGATGCTCTTAACAACTCAATGTTGTAGATGACATAAATGACAATGGTCATCAGCTAAGGCCTCCAGATTCGATGAAAAACTCAGGGTAGTGGTTGACATGAAAGAATCCAGGTCATGAGCTAAGGGTTATAGATTCCATACATAGGTCTTAACTGTAGATTCATGAAAGACTCTAGGTTGTGAATTGAGGGCTCTAGATTCTATAAATAGCTCAAGGTTATGGATGACATGAACGACTATGGGTTGTAAGCTATAGGCTATATATATTATAAACAACTTAGTGTTGTGGTTGACATTAATGACTTCGAATCATGAACTCAAGGCTCTATATGCTTTGAATAACTCAAATCTATGAACTGATCAAGGTTGTGGATGACATGAACGACTCCGGGTCGTGATCACAAGGCTCTAGATGTTATAAACTACTCACGGTGCTAGTTGACATAAGCGACTCTAGGTTGTGAGCTCAAAGCTCTAGATGCAATGTACACCTATGGGTTGTGGTTGAATAACTTTGGGTCGTGAACTCATGGCTTTAAATTCCATGAACAACTTAGGGTTATGGATGACATAAAAGACTTTGGGTCTTGAACTCAATCCTCCAGATACTATGAACAGCTCAAGATTGTGGTTGACATGAACGATTCTAGATCATGAGCTCAAGGGTCTAGATTCTATGAACTGCCTAATGTTGTTGATGACATGAACTACTTCGGATCGTGAGCTCAAGGCTCTAGATGCCATCAATAGCTTGGGTCTATGGTGGACAAGAACCACACTCCGAGTCATAACCTTAGGCTTCTAGATGCTATGAACAACTCAGGGTTATGGTTGATATGAATGGCTCTAGGTCATGAGCTTAGGGCTTTAGATGCTTTTAAAAACTCAGAGTTGTGGATGACTTGAACGACTCTAGGTCATGGCCTCAAGATTCTATGAACAACTCAGGATTATGGTTGACATACAAGGCTTCGGGTCCTAAGCTAAGGGTTCTAGAAGTTATGAAAAACTTAAAGTTGTGGATGATATGAACAACTTAGGATCCCATGAGCTCAGTCCTCTAGATTTTATCCATTGGTCAGGGTTGGGAAAAATACAAATGATTTTGTGTCATGAGCTCAAGCTTTTAGATGCTATGAACTGCTCGATGTTGTGGATGACATGAATGACTCCGGGTCGTGAGCTTAGGGCTCAAGATGCTGTCAACAACTTAAGGTTATGGTTGACCTGAACAACTTTGGGTTATGAGATTAGGGGTCTAGATGTTATGAACAACTCATAGTTATGGATAATATGAATGACTCAGTCTCCTATGACCTGAGGCCTTTAGATGTTATGAACCGCTCAAGGCAGTGAATGTTAATAACGATTCTACATCATGCACTCAAGCCTCTATATGTTATGAACAACTCAAGGTTGTGGATGCTATGAACAACCCTAAGTCATGAGCTCAAGGCTTTAGATGCTATGAACTACTCATGGTTATGGTTGATAAGGAGAAGTTTAGGTCGTGAGCTAAGGGATCTAGATTCTATGAACAATTAAGGATTGTGGATGGCATGAGCTACTTTGGGTCATGAGCTTACAACTTTGGATGCTATGAAGAACTCAAGGTATTGGATGATATGAACGACTTAGGATTCCACGAGCTTAGTCCTCTAGATACTATAAGCAGCTCAGGGCTGAGGATGATGTGAATGATTCTTGGGCGTGACCCCATAGCTCTAAATAATATGAATAGCTTAAGACTATGGATGACATGAACAACCCCAGGTAATGAGCTTGAGGCTCTAGATGCTATGAACAACTTTGGGCTATGGTTGACAAGAAAAACTCTGGGTTGTGAGCTCAACACTCTAAATGCTATGAATGGCTCAAGGCTATGGATGACATAAATGACTCCGTGTCGTGAGCTAAGGGCTCTAGATACTATGAACAACTTAAGGTTGTGGTTGACATTAATGACTCTAAGTCATGAGCTCACGACTCTAAATGCTATGAACAACTTAAGGTTGTGAATGATATAAACTACTATGGGTCATGAGCTGAGGGGCTATGAATGTTATGAACAACTAAGCATTACGGATGATATGAACGAATCAGAATCCTGTGAGGTCAAGCTTATAGATGCTAAGTATAGCTTAAAGCTGTGGATGATATGAATTTATCAGCTTCATGAGCTTAGGGTTGTGGATGACTTGAATGACTTCGGGTTATGAGTTCAGAGTCATAGATGATATGAATGACTTAGGATCTTATGGGCCTAAGCTTCTAAATGCTATGAATAGCTCAAGGTTGAGGATAATATGAACAATTCTTAGTCGTGAGCTAATGGCTTTAAATGTTATGAACAACTCAAGGTTGTGCATCACATGAAAGACTCTAAGTCCTAAGCTTAGGGCTCTATATGTTATGAAAAGCTCAGGGTTGTGGTTTACAAGAATGAGTTTGGGTCATGAGCTCAGAGCTCTAGATGCTATAAACAACTCATGGTTTTTAATGACATGAGCTACTCCGAGTCATGAGCTTACGAATTTGGATGTTATGAACAACTCGAGGTTGTGGATGATATCAACAGCTCGTGATCCTATGACCTTAATCCTCTAGATGCTACGAGTAGCTCAAGGTTGTGGATCATATGAATAGCTCTTGGTCATGAGCTTATGGTTATAAATGCTATGAGTAGCTAAGGGCTATAGATGACATGAATGACTCCAGGTAGTGAGTTCAAGGTCCTAGATACTATGAACAACTCAAGACTATGTTTGACATCAGTAACTATAGGTTGTGAGCTGAGTACTTTAGATGCTATGAACAACTCAAGGTTATAGTTGACATGAACAACTCCAGATTGTGAGTTGAGACCTCTAGATGCTATGAATAACTCAATGTTGTGGATGACAGGAATGACTCTAGGTCATGAGCTCAAGGCTCTACATATTATGAAGAATGAGGGCTTATGGTTAACATGAAGAACTCCAGGTCATGAGCTCAAGGCTCTAGATGCTCTGAACAACTTATGCCTATGAATGACATGAACTACTCTGGCTCATGAGCTCAAGCCTCTAGATGCTATGAATAGCTCCATGTTATGGATGATATACACTATTCTGGGTCATGAGCTCAAGAATTTAGATACCATGAACAACTCAGGGTTGTAGATGATATAAACAATTTTGGGTCATAAACTCAAGGCTCTAGACACCATGAACAACTCAAGGTTATGGATAAATAAACAACTTTAGGTCGTGAGCTTAGGACATTAGATATTATGAACACCTCATTATTGTGGATGATATGAACAACTCGGAATCCCGTGACCTTAGGCCTTTAGATTCTATGAACAACTTAGGGCTGAGGATGATATGAATGATTCTTGGTCGTGAACCTCTGTCTTTAAATGCTATGAAAAACTAAGAGTGGTGGATGACGTTGAGGACTCGTGGTTGTGAGCTCAGGGCTTTATATGGCATGAACAGCTCAGGGTTGTGGTTGACAAGAACAAGTCCCAGTTGTGAGCTCAAGGCTTTATATGCTATGGACAACTCAAGATTGTGGGTGACATGAGCTACTCCGGGTCATGAGCTTTGAACTCTGGATGCTATGAAGAACTCAGGGCATTATAAGATATGAACGAATCATGATCCCATGAGCTCAAGCCTCTATATGTTATGAACAACTCAAGGCTATAGACGATATGAACGATTCTTAGTCGTGACTCATGGCTCTAAATTCTATGAATAGCATAGGGCTATGGATGACATGACTGACTATGAGTAATAAGATCAGGGTTTCAGATGCTATGAATAACTTAGGGTTATGGTTGACATGAACAACTCCATGTCATGAGCTTAGCATTCTAGATGCTATGAATTGCTCAAGGGTGTGGATGACATGAGCAACTCTAGGTCATAAGCTCAGGGCTCGGACGACTTTGGGTCATGATCTTAGGGCTCTAAATACTATGAATAACACAAGGTTGTGGATGATATGCATAAGTCTAGGTCGTGAGCTCAAGGATCTAGATTTTATGAATAGCACAAGGCTATGGATAAAATGAACGACTTCGGGTCATGAGCTCAAAGCTTTAAATGTTATGAATAACTTAAAGTTGTGAATGATATGAACGACTTGGCATCTTGTTAGCTCAGGCCTTTAGAAGCTATAAACAACTCAGGTTAAAGATGATATGAATGATTCTTGGTTATGAGCCCATGGCTCTAAATGCTATGAACCAGCTAGCATTGCAGATGAGATAAACAACTTTATGCCATGAGCATTGGTCTCAAGATGCTATGAACAACTAAGGATTGTGGATGATATGTATGATTCTATGTCATGAGCTTAAAGCTCTAGATGTTTTGAACAACTTAGGGTTATGGATGATATGAATTATTGATTACTACTCAAAAAGTGCTATTTGATAGCTTGTAATTAACTCTTTTAAACACTTTTGAGTAGTATTTATTACCTTTCAACCCAATTAACATATTAAGGACCTTTGCAATCATTTCTAATCAAATTGTGTAAGTTTTGGTGTTTTTGTTAGTAATTTGATCACCAAAGCAATCCGAGATTGAGGAGAGTTCTTTGGAATCCATGGAAAAGCAATGGAAAGCTAAAAAACATGAAGAACCAAAGCATTGAAGCGTTAAAGTCCTTTGCCATAAGCAAATCAGGAATGTAAGGAGGGAAGCAAAGAGAAATCTACCATGAAGCATTCTAGAGGACACTCACTATTAGCCACTTTTCGAGCACTTCCTGGAGCTCAATTTATGCATACTATATGTCATTTCGAAGCTTGGGAAGTCAGTAATCCAATGCTTTAAAAGGTGTACGATTCGGAGCTGAAATGAAGGAGTTACAGCCATTAAAATCCAATCACACCAAGCTAAAGGCCAATTTCGCGGGCTGCGAAATCAGTCTTTGGCTACGAAATCACAAGAGGATGGCTGCGAAATCAGCCTTTGGCTGCGAAATGTTGTCTTTCATGCTACGAAATTTCACAGCCATCTTGCACGACTGCGAAATTCTCTTGAAGCTTCCCGATATTTGCGACCGACATTTTGAGATTTTTTTACTTTAGATATTTGATGTCTAAATCCCCAAACTCTCCTTGTAATCCACCTATCATAGGATTCCTTAGTCTTTAAGCAAGAACAAAGGGTAAATAACCCCATATATAATGCTTGTAATTTCCATTACAGAGAGAGACTCGAGAGCTTGTTCTCAAACAACTTTTGTATAGTTTTGCAATGAAGTAAAATACAGAGCCTTTGCTCTGTTGTACCTTCTCGTTTTGAATATATTTATATTATTTACTTTTTCTTACAAGCCAAACAAGCTCTGAGGATGTTTCCTCATAGAATGAGTGGCTAGGCTTTTAGTTCCTTGGAGCTAAGATTGCCGGGAAAGGCCCCAAATGCAAGAATTGGTAGTTTTGTTGTTTCAGCCATCAATGAAGAGAAAGTGTGACCCATTAATGATTTCTATGTTTTTAGTTAACTTAAAACGCCTTCAATTCACCTGAGCCAACACTTGGTAAGGCAAGTGATCTCCGTCCATGGAGAGGCACTAGATTATCTCTTGCGAGCTTTTGGTAGGTGACTTGAAGGTAGGATTTTCTAGAATTGTCAACACTTGGTAAGCTTTTGGACTCTAAGGAGACATCCATTAGTTATCTCTTGCGAGCTTGAGAAGGGAAGTCCAAGGTTAATGATCACCTTGAATGGCATATGCTAGGTGAGAGGCACGAGCCATTGCAAGTTGCATCAATGAGAGGGAATTAGTGCTGAAATCCATTAAGGGGAAGCATCTATACAACACTGGTTAAAGAATTAACTATATGTTAATTCTCTAATGTGAGGAAAAGAACCAAGTGACCGGAGAAATGTTTTTGCATGAGGAGCCTCCCCTGTGAACCTAAAACTCCAAGGAATGCTTTTCTTCATAAGTAATTTCCATTACTTTCTTTTTAGTTAGCTTAAAACAAATCCTTTTTCAACAAAAGTTTATGTTTTCTTCTTAAGCTAACCTTGAAATGAAAAAGCACCAATTCAACTTTGAATTGCTATCAGTTGTAAGTTGAAAACCCTTCCCAGTGAACGATCCTAGAGCCACTATGCTATATTAGCTAAAGCTATCCTAATGCATGGTGATATAGGTTATAAATTTTGTTGATTACTCCCTACCGAGGACCATAATCAAGGAACACCAGTTGGACATGAATCAGTTGAGACACCAATTGGGAACGAATCAAATGGCGTCGTTGCCAGGGAAAGTGCCAACTTCACAGTGATACTATTTCAGCGTACTTAAGATTTTCATCACAAGTTTGGTGATTTTTCTTTCATTTTACTAACTTTTTTAATTGTTTCTTTTACTTGTTCATATTCTAACATATTTTTAATTTAGTTTTAGTTAATCTAAGTCTTTTTGTAGTCTTTTTTTTTTGTTTTCCTCTATTTTTGTTTTGTGTTACAGTTGATACTAGTTATGTATGCCAAATTGGATACGAGATAGTGGAGGAAGGCTTGTTAAACGTGAAACACCTCATAATAAGGAATTGGAATTGAGCTTGAACATCATGGAAGCTACGCCTGAAGATCAGCATAGTCACCATGGTCAGCAAGGCAATCCCAATGAATTCAGATCAATGAGGGATGACATGCATCCACCTCATATGGGTGCACCATCATGTATAATGCCCCCTACAGAGCAGCTAGTGATCAGACCCCATATTGTTCCACTTCTACCAACTTTCCATGGGATGGAAAGTGAGAATCCTTATGCATATATCATGGAATTTGAAGAAGTTTATAATACATTCCAAGAGGGAGGAGCTTCAATCGACTTGATGAGGCTTAAGTTTTTTCCTTTTACTTTAAAGGATAAGGCCAAGATTTGGCTTAATTCTTTAAGGCCAAGGAGTATCCGTACTTGGATTGATTTACAAGCTGAATTCCTCAAGAAGTTTTTTCCTACTCATAGAACAAATGGCTTGAAAAGGCAAATTTCAAACTTCTCAACTAAAGAGAATGAGAAATTCTATGAGTGTTGGGAAAGATACATGGAAGCCATCAATGCTTGTCCACACCATGGTTTTGATACATGGCTGTTGGTGAGTTATTTCTATGATGAGATGTCTTCCTCAATGAAGCAACTCCTCGAGACAATGTGTGGAGGAGATTTCATGAGTAAGAATCCGAAGGAAGCTATGGATTTCTTGAGTTATGTAGCTGAAGTTTCAAGAGGATGGGATGAACTGAACAAAGGAGAAGTGGGGAAGTGAAGTCTCAACCGAATGCTTTTAATGTTAAGGCTGGGATGTACACCTTGAATGAAAATGTTGATATGAGGGCAAAATTTACAGCTATGACAAGAAGGTTGGAGGAGCTAGAACTGAAAAAGATGAATGAAGTGCAAGTTGTTGCTGAAACACCAGTGCAAGTAAAGCCATGTCCTATTTGTCAATCTTATGAACACTTGGTGGAGGAGTGCCCTACAATTCTAGTTGCTAGAGAAATGTTTGGAGATCAAGTAAATGTCATTGGACAATTCAAGCCCAATAGTAATGCTTCGTATGGAAATACTTACAACTCAAGTTGGAGGAATCATCCAAATTTTTCTTGGAAGCCAAGAGCACCTCAGTACCAACAGCTGGCTCAACCATCTCAACAAGCTTCAAGTCTTGAACAAGCAATAGTGAATCTCAGAAAGGTTGTGGGAGATTTTGTTGGAAACCAAAAATCCATCAATGCTCAACTCAGTCAAAGAATTGACAGTGTAGAGAATACTTGAATGAAAGGATAGATGAGATGTAAAATGACTTATCTCAGAAGATAGATAATCTCTAATACTCAATCTCAAGGCTCACTAATTTGAACACAGTGCAAGAGAAGGGTAGATTTCCTTCTCAACCTCACCAAAACCCCAAGGGTATCCATGAAGTGGAAACTCATGAGGGAGAATCTTCACAGGTGAGAGATGTTAAAGCCTTGATCACTTTAAGGAGTGGTAAAAAGGTTGAGTTACCAACACCTAAGCCACATGTTGAAGAGAAATAAGAAGAAAAGATAAAGAAGAGGGAGGAAATTAAAGGAAAGAAGAAAGATATCAGTGAAGGAAAAGAGGACCATGATTTAACAGTGAATGCAAATCCGGAGAAAGGGCTTATAAAGGAAGAAATGATGAAGAAATACACATCTTTCCTTTTTCTCAAGCTTTGCATGGGAAAAAGGGGATAACAAATGCATCAGAAATCCTTGAAGTATTGAGACAAGTGAAAGTCAATATTCCATTGCTGGATATGATTAAGCAAGTTCCAACATATGCAAAATTCCTAAAGGACCTGTGTACTATCAAAAGAGGGTTGAATGTGAACAAGAAAGCCTTCTTGGCTGAGCAAGTAAGTGCCATCATACAATGCAAGTCTCCTTTGAAGTACAAAGATTCAGGATGTCCTACCATTTCAGTCATGACTGGGGGAAAGGTAGTGGAAAAAGCTTTGTTAGACTTGGGAGCAAGGGTGAATTTGCTACCATACTCTGTCTACAAGCAATTGGGACTTGGTGAATTGAAGCCAACATCAATCACTCTATCTTTAGCTGATAGATTAGTGAAAATTCCAAGGGAAATAATTGAAGATGTATTAGTTCATGTTGATAATTTCTACTATCCAGTAGATTTTGTTGTTCTTAATATTGATCCCTCTGTTAAGGAAGCTAATTATGTTCCTATCATCCCTGGAAGACCATTCCTTGCTACCTCAAATGCAATCATCAATTGTAGGAATGGACTCATGCAACTCACTTTTGACAACACAACACTTGAGCTCAATATCTTTTATATGTCTAAGAAGTTAATCACTCCGGAAGAAGAAGAAGGTCCAGAAGAGGTATGCATTATTGACACTTTAGTGGAGGAGCACTGTAATCAGAATATGCAAGACAAGTTGAACGAAAGTCTTAAGGATCTTGAAGAAGGGTTGTCTGAACCCGCTGATGTGCTTACTACTCTACAAGGTTGGAGGAAGAAAGAAGAGATTCTACCTTTATTCAATAAAGAGGAGGCACAAGAAGCTGCTAAGGAAGAGATCCCAGAGCTCAATTTGAAGCCGCTGCCCATGGAGTTGAAATACACGTACCTGGAAGAAAATAAACAATACCCTATTGTTATTTCTTCATCTCTTACTACTCATCAGGAGATTTATCTACTTGAAGTTCTCAAGAGGTGTAAGAAAGCAATAGGATGGCAAATATTTGACTTAAAAGGCATTGGGCCTTTGGTTTGTACACATCATATCTATATGGAGGATGAAGCTAAACCAATTTGTCAACCTCAAAGAAGATTGAATCCTCATTTGCAAGAGGTGGTGCGAGCTGAGGTGCTGAAGCTACTTCAAGCAGGTATTATTTATCCCATATTTGACAGCCCTTGGGTGAGTCCCACTCAAGTGGTACCAAAAAAGTCAGGGATTACTGTGGTTCAAAATGAAAAAGGAGAAGAAATTGCTACACGCCTCACTTCAGGTTGGAAGGTGTGTATTGATTATAGGGAATTGAATGTCGTGACAAGGAAATATCATTTCCTACTCCCATTTATTGATCAAGTGTTGGAGAGAGTCTCTGGCCATCCTTTCTATTGTTTCTTGGACGGGTACTCAGGGTATTTCCAAATTGAAATCGATGTAGAAGATCAGGAGAAGACTACTTTCACATGTCTATTTGGAACATAAGCCTATAGAAGAATGCCTTTTGGTTTATGCAATGCACCTGCAACATTCCAAAGATGTATGCTTAGTATCTTTAGTGATATGGTGGAGCGAATTATGGAGGTTTTCATGGATGATATCACCATATATGGAAGTACATTTGAAGAATGCTTAGTCAATTTGGAAGCGATTCTCCATAGATGCATTGAAAAGGACTTCGTGCTCAACTGGGAGAAATGCCACTTTATGGTACATCAAGGAATTGTCCTTGGTCATATCATCTCCGAGAAAGGCATTGAAGTTGATAAAGCAAAGGTGGAACTTATTGTCAAATTGCCATCCCCAACAACTGTAAAAGGAGTAAGACAATTCCTTGGCCATGCAGGGTTCTACAGGAGATTTATAAAAGACTTCTCTAAGCTTTCAAAGCCTTTTTGTGAACTTTTAGCTAAGGATGCTAAGTTTATATGGGATGAAAGATGTCAAAAGAGTTTTGATCAATTGAAGCAATTTTTTACAACCGCTCCAATAGTGAGAGATCCCAAGTGGCAACTACCCTTTGAAGTAATGTGTGATGCCAGTGACTTTGCTATAGGAGTTGTACTTGGTCAAAGAGAAGATGGGAAGCCCTATGTGATCTACTATGCAAGAAAAACATTGAACGAAGCTCAAAGGAACTACACAACGATAGAGAAAGAGTTGTTAGCTGTGGTGTTTGCCTTAGACAAATTTCATGCTTATTTGGTAGGGTCTTTCATCATTGTTTTCACTGACCATTCAGCCTTGAAGTATTTATTGACAAAGCAAAATGCAAAAACAAGGTTGATTAGATGGATTCTTTTACTACAAGAGTTCGATCTCTAAATTAGAGACAAGAAAGGAGTGGATAATGTGGTAGCTGACCACCTTTCAAGGTTGGCTATAGCACACAATTCCCATATCTTACCTATTAATGATGACTTTCTTGAGGAATCACTTATGTTGCTTGAGAAAACTCCTTGGTATGCTCATATTGCTAACTATTTGGTTACTGGTCAAGTTCCAAGTGAGTGGAAAGCACAAGACAAGAAGCACTTCTCTGTAAAGATTCATGCTTATTATTGGGAAGAGCCCTTTCTTTTCAAGTATTGTGCAGATAAGATAATAAGGAAGTGTGTCCCTGAAGAAGAGCAACAAGGAATTCTCAGCCATTGCCATGAGAATGCATGTGGAGGCCACTTTGCCTCTCAGAAAACAGCCATGAAGGTGTTGCAATCAGGGTTTACTTGGCCATCACTTTTCAAAGATGCCCACATCATGTGTAGGAGTTGTGATAGATGCCAAAGGCTCTGGAAGGTTACAAAAAGAAATCAAATGCCCATGAACCCCATCCTAATAGTTGACCTCTTTTATGTTTGGGGTATTGACTTCATGGAACCTTTCCCAATGTCTTTTGGTAACTCTTATATCTTGGTGGGGGTGGATTGTGTTTCTAAATGGGTTGAGGCAATCTCCTGTAAACACAATGATCACAGGGTGGTTCTCAAATTTCTTAAGGAGAACATCTTCTCAAGATTTGGGGTGCCCAAGGCCATAATCAGTGATAGAGGTACTCATTTTTGCAACAAACCTTTTGAAACCCTATTAGCCAAGTATGGAGTGAAGCATAAGGTAGCTACACCTTATCACCCTCAAACTTCCAGGCAAGTGGAGCTAGCAAACAGGGAAATCAAGAACATATTGATGAAGGTGGTGATCTCAAGTAGAAAAGATTGGTCTATTAAGCTTCATGATTCATTATGTGCATATAGAACAGCTTACAAGACTATTCTTGGTATGTCTCCCTATCGTCTAGTCTATGGCAAAGCATGCCATCTCCCTATAGAAGTTGAGTATAAGGCTTGGTGGGCAATCAAAAGGTTAAACATGGACTTGATCAAAGCCGGGGCAAAGAGGTGCTTAGACCTTAATGAGATGGAGGAATTAAGAAATGATGCTTACAACAATTCCAAAGTTACAAAACAGAGGAAGAAGAGGTGGCATGATCAATTAATCTCCAACAAAGAATTCCGAAAAAGACAAAGAGTCTTACTCTATGACTCAAGGCTCCATATCTTTCCTGGGAAGCTCAAATCAAGGTGGATAGGTCCTCTTATTATTCACTAAGTGCATCTCAATGGAGTGGTGGAATTAGTGAATTCCAATGGCACAAACACCTTTGAAGTCAATGGTCATCGTCTCAAGCCATTCATCGAGCCATTCAAGCAAGAAAATGATGAAATCAACCTCCTTGAGCCATAGAAAGCCTGATCAGAGAAGGGTTAGATGGACTTGGTTTTACCAAAGTCCATATTTTTTTGTTTAATTGTGTTAATTTATAAGCTTTATAAATTGTTTTGATCTTTATTTTGGTCTTAAATTGTGTTATTTATATGTAACTTAATCTTTTTGAATGATCAAAATCAGGAGGAATTGCAAAGAAATTGAAAGAAGGAAGCTAGGAATCAAAAGGAGCTCAAAAGCATGGTCTGGGAAATTTCACTACCTAAAAAGGGCCCCTGCGAAAATGGCCCTTGGCTGCGAAATAATTTTGCAGCCCCCAAGCATCGCTGTGAAATGATTTTATAGCCTCCATTCCCTTATAGGAAAATTTTCGCAGCTGGGAAATACCCTTTTGGCACATGAGTGCCATTTCGCAGCCTTGTACACCCATTTCGCAGCTACGAAATCGTTGCAAAATCTCCATGCCTTAAAATCCCTCATTTCACAGGTGGTTTCACAGCTGTGAAACCACCCTTGGCACATGAGTGCCATTTTGCAGCGCCGTAACCCCATTTCGTAGCTGCAAAATGGGCTGCAAAATGTTGCCGAAATGCCCCCTCTGCGAAAACGGCCACTTGCTGCGAAATCCGCCCCCCTCCACTGCGAAAATGAATAGTGACCCTTGGCATCCTTTTAAACAGTATAAATTCCATTTTTCCTATTCTAACCGGTCATTTGAACTTTAAAAAGGTACCAAGAAGAGCCAAGCCATAGCACCCTCCCGTCTTGCTCCTCCGCCTGAGCAAGTCGCGCGCACCTCCGGCCGTGTTCTCCGACACAGCCATGGCTAGAACTCGAGGAGCTAAGTCCTCATCCCCATCGACTCTCCTAAGAATTCCAAGAGACACGCCTGTTCAAGGCTCCACATTCGAGCCTTCACGACCATGAGTCGTCCCACTTCCGATTGAGGATGCACCCGTCAGTCCTCCGCCCAGGCATTATAATACAAGAAGGTCACTTACCATGGCTGGTGCAAGCTCTTCTAGAGGCCAAAAATTAGGTAGCGGTCCTCCAAAGAAGAAAACCAAAGTCTCTAAGCCAATTGATCTAACAGAGTCATCTTCAGAGCTTGAATCAGAGCCTACGCCATCTCCACCACCTGTCAAAAAGTCTCCACCACTTGCCAAAAAGCCTCAGCCATCTCAGACACCAACAAAAGAGTCTCAAATTCCCTCAGGCATGACTCCTGAGGTCGTTATCAGATGGCCCATGGTCACTCAGCCACCAATTGAAGGAAATTTGGATTGCAGGGCAAGGTCATTCCACCTCGAGCTCTATTTCGACATAGCCACTTTCAGACTTCAGCCTGAGCTCAAGGATTCCTTCCGTCTGCTACAGAGGTATCATCTAGAGCACTTGTTGACTCCCATGGATTTTTTCTATCCCCGTGTGGCATTGGATTTCTATTAGTCCATGACCACAAACCAGGTCCGGGATCCTACAGTCATCCATTTTACCATAGACGGACGCCATGGTATTCTGGGAACCCAACATATAGCAGAGGCGCTCCATATTCCTTATGAACCAGCACGTCTAGAGGATTTTCGAGCTTGGACTCATTCTTCATAGAGCGACATAGTTCATACTCTGTCCCGAGGGGCATCCTCACGCCACTATATCTTGAGGAAGGAGCTTCCCCCTAGCATGTTCTTCATCGATGCACTCCTGCGCCATAACATCTTTCCACTTCAGCATTGGGTGCAGAGGAGAGGAGTTTTGCTAGAGGCATTGTTTAGGATCTCTAAGGGATACTTCTTCGGCCCTCATCATCTTATTATGGCCGCTCTTCTGTACTTTGAAGAGAAGGTCCATAGGAAGAAGTTACTCCGAGCGGATGCTATTCCACTTCTCTTTCGTAGATTATTATGCCAGATATTGGAGCACCTGGGATACCCAGTAGAGCCTCAGCATGAGCGTAGACTCATTTTTTGAGAGATATTCACTCTCAATAGATGGACCAGTATGACAGCCTATGGTGCAGACCAGGGAGCACCAACTGGACCACAGCATCCAGAGCAACCAGAGGAGCCAATTGAGATACCTGCTGACACTCCGCCACCTGCCCCTGCCTTTACTGAGCCTATATAAGAGGTTCCACCCTCTGCTCCTCAGTCCACACCACAAACTCCCCCTATTATTCCACCCACATCAGAGCCATCTCCTTCAGCTAAGCCAAGGATTGCTATACCCATTATCGAGTATAAAGGCCTATGCCACACTTTTCAGGCATTGGCTACTTCTCAAAGCATTCTCACTCAGCAGATGACAGCTCTTCGTGCTCATCAGGAGCAGATTATTGCCACTCAGGCCCAGCACACTACCATTTTGAGGCAGATTCAGCATCATCTGGCTATTCTATCGACTCCTGAGCATGCCACTCCTAGCCCACTAGAGCCAGCACAAGCCCCTCCTTCGATCAGACTATGCCTCCTGAGGAGCCTACTATAGGAGAGGCAGAGACAGTTGAGCCATCATCTCCACAACATCCTCCACCCACCATTTGATCATTTTGATAGTTTCTTTTATATATATTTCCTTTATATATTTCGTTTATGTACTTCCTTTATGATATCCCATGCTTTTGGTATTATATATATTGGGATTACTTGTATTACTTGCTTTCATTTTGTACTTACATGAATTGAAGTAATACAAATCTATCATTTTTTTATCACTCTTAGCATTATTTTATTCTAATTCCTCTACTCATATCTTTTATTGTTTTTGAAACATGTGGTTTCTCCAATCAATATTCGGAATTGATATCATTCAGGAGGTAACACTTTCTCCCTATAATCTCAATCGCTCATGTCACATTGAGGACAATGTTCAACTTGGTTGGGGGGAGAATAGTTGAGAAAGGAAGTTTTCTGTTATTTATGCTAAGTTATTTTGGTAATTTAGTTGATTTTTGTTTAATTTTAAAATTCTACTCTCCATGGTTATTAAGGAAAAATTTTCAAATTGAAATGGCAGAAATGAATTTTTGTCTTTTCACTTGACTTAAAGTTTGTATTATGCTTACTAAAGTTGATGAATTGCTGAATCTTCTATTGAATTCAAGCTTAGTTCTTCCACTTTAAGCTATTCACACACTGTGCACAATAGGTTCCGATTATAAGATGAAAAACTATTTCCCTCTTGACTTAGGAAAATTTAGACATGGTACCTTTGACCCTATTTTAATAGTGTTGGGACACCTTATAAAAGGCCGATGAGCCTTTGAGAAAGAAAAGAAAAGAAAGAGAAAAATGTTTGCTTGCCTTGAAACCCGAGCAAGGTTTGAGGGGTATATGGTGAAAATCTTTAAAGCCTGGT
Source organism: Vitis riparia (assembly GCF_004353265.1). Taxonomy (NCBI): domain Eukaryota; kingdom Viridiplantae; phylum Streptophyta; class Magnoliopsida; order Vitales; family Vitaceae; genus Vitis; species Vitis riparia. The sequence goes on along the minus strand of NW_023269674.1, from coordinate 18,052 downwards.
GCCCTAAGCCTTAATTAGTTGGGAGTCACCGACCTCAATGCTCGTTACAAGGGTGAATAGGTGGAGTTTAACATACTGTAGGTGCTTGGGTATTAAAATTCATTCTCAAAAGTCTAGGGTAAAATCCGAGGAGTCAGTAATTGAAAGATCCTTAAAGCTTGATGTCCTAAACCTTAATTGGTTGGGAGTCATCGATGGACCCCTGTTACATGGACAATTTAGAAAAAAATACCCTTAAGCCTTGTACTCCTACAATGAAAAAAAAAATTTGTGAAACAAAAGGGTGCATTCATAGCTCATTGAATTTGGTCAGTTTGCTAAGTGTTGAAAAAGAACTAGGTTTGGGGGAGAGATTAGTTTAGCATACTATATTTGGAAACTATTAACTAACACTTAGATTTTTGTGGAAGAGTAAGGTTTGGTCCTTTGGAAGTGGAAACGATTTTGAAGCTTCAATTTGCATAATGCCTTCCCTTTATGAATTGTGATTAGCAAAGTATTTGATAACTCTTGTTGAAATTTGAGTTTATATTTCTTTAATGTTCCATGTGAGAGTTTGATCATCATGCCACTTAAATTTTTTTGGAAGTGATAAGCATGATCTTGTAAAGTATATTACTTTTTAGTTTACTTTTTCTCTCCTTTATTGCTAAGGGACCAGCAATATGTGGGTTGGGGGGAGTGATTACTACTCAAAAAGTGCTATTTGATAGCTTGTAATTAACTCTTTTAAACACTTTTGAGTAGTAGTTATTACCTTTTAACCTAATTAACATATTAAGGACCTTTGGAATCATTTCTAATCAAATTGTGTAAGTTTTGGTGTTTTTATTAGTAATTTGATCACCAAAGCAATCCGAGATTGAGGAGAGTTCTTTGGAATCCATGGCAAAGCAATGGAAAGCTCATAAACATGAAGAACCAAAGCATTGAATCTTTAAAGTCCTTTTCCATAAGCAAATCAGGAATGCAAGGAGGGGAAGCAAAGAAAAATCTACCATGAAGCATTCTAGAGGACAGTCACTGTCAGCCACTTTTGGAGCACTTCCTAGAGCTCAATTTATACATACTATATTTTGTTTTGAAGCTCGGGAAGTCAGCAATCTAATGCTTCAAACGGTGCATGATTCGGAGCTGAAATGAAGGAGTTATAGCCATTGGAAGCCGATCACACCAAGTTGAAGGCCAATTTCGCGGGCTACGAAATCAGCGTTTGGCTGCGAAATCACAAGAGGATGGCTGCGAAATCAGCCTTTGGCTGCGAAATGGTGTCCTTCATGCTGCAAAATTTCGTAGCCATCTTGCACGGCTGCGAAATTCTCTTGAAGCTTCCCGATATTTGCGATCGACATTTTGAGATTTTTTTACTTTAAATATTTGATGTCTAAATCCCCAAACTCTCCTTGTAATTGACCTATCATAGGATTCCTTAGTGTTTAAGCAAGGACAAAGGGTAAATAACCCCATATATAATGCTTGTAATTTCCATTACAGAGAAAGAGTCAGGAGCTTGTTCTCAGACAACTTTTGTATAGTTTTGCAAGGAAGTAAAATACAGAGCCTTTACTCTGCCTTACCTTCTCGTTTTGATTGTATTGTATATTATTTACTTTTTCTTACTAGCCAAACAAGCTCTGAGGATGTTTCCTTAGAGAATGAGTGGCTAGGCTTTTAGTTCCTTGGAGCTAAGGTTGCCGGGAAAGGCCCCAAATGCAAGAATTGGTAGTTTTGTTGTTTCAGCCATTAATGAAGAGAAAGTGTGACCCATTAATGATTTCTATGTTTTTAGTTAACTTAAAACGCCTTCAATTCACCTGAGCCAACACTTGGTAAGGCAAGTGATCTCCGTCCATGGAGAGGCACTAGTTTATCTCTTGCGAGCTTTTGGTAGGTGACTTGAATTTAGGATCTTCTAGAATTGTCAACATGTAGACCCTCAATTTTGTCCCTCGACACTGACATTTATCCTATGGGTGTCACCTGCACCCATCGTTCTCATATAACACCACAAGGGCCCCTTTTGGGCTTAGTCGGTGTCTGAGCCTCGTGTGGGCTTGTCTGTGGTCCATTATGGTGTGTATGTGGTGCATTTTGGAGGGTCATCATGGCCATTTTCCTAGTCGTTCACATTACCCTATAAGAAGGAAGTGGGGTCATCCCGATGTTTTAGCTTAGTTGGAGTTTATAGGGGCATGTTGAGGTTCAGAGCACTCGGGCTTGTTTTGATCATATCTCCCTTTTCTGAACTCGGAATTGTACACCGTTTTTTTATTGATTCCTCACTCTTCCAGGAACATTTTGTCAAATTTTCAAAATTTTTTGCAACCGGTTTGACTGGTTGGCATCCAGTTCAACCGGTTCATCGAGTCAGCCGGTGTAAAACACTGATTTTGGTAATTTTGGGACCAAAATCCTACATGGCTCAGGCCCATAAGCTCCAGATCGATTTTGGGCAATGTTGTGAGCCCATTTTGGGCCTTGGTTTGGGTTCCTTGCAGCCCACCACGAATCCATATGGATTCTTGGTGGTTAAGCAAGCTGAAAACTGAAGGGAGTGAGATGGCCTCATAAGTGCAAGAAAAATAACGAGGGGTGTGTTTTCATGCTGATGGAGGGGATTTAGGTGCTAAAGGGGAAGGAACCCAGGAGGCTCAAATGCTGAGAGGGGTATAAGTATAAAAGAAAAAAAGAAAAGAAAAAGGAGGGCACGATGGGAGAGGGGATACTTTGCTGGTGAGAAAAACAGAAGGTCAAGGCACCTTCTAAGTGAAGAGTGTGGGGGAAAGATTCAGCACTGTGGTTATTTCGAAGAGGAGGGCTATAGCATCTCATTTTTTGGAAGTCATCATCAGCATACATGGATCATATCTGGTGGAGATTATGAGGTAAGTAGGCTGAATTTTTTTTTTACCTGCAATTTATCTTCATTTTCTTCATATGCGTTTTCTCCTTCCGCATCATCTTTTATTTCCATTGATGTGAAGATTGTATTGCTTGGGTGTGGGTAATAAAGGCCACGCATGATTGTTGTTGATTGGTTGTGAATGGTTTAGAAACTTTCTGACCAAATTTAGGATTTTTCATCAACCGGCTAAACAGGTTCAGCGCCATAGCTGGCTGCCTCTGTCAGCCATGAGGAGCCCCTGACCTTTCTTTGTCCGGTTCTCACTCATCCGGGCTCGGAATTTAGAACTGTTTCTTTTGTTTGTTTCCTTATTCAGTTAGAAACGTTCAGGCAAAATTTGGGATTTTTTATCAACCGTCCAAACTAGTTGGGAACCGGTTCAGCACCATAGCTGGCTGCCTCTGTTAGCTATGAAAAACCCCTGACCTTTCTTTGTCTGGTTCTCACTCATCCGGGCTCGGAATTGAGAACCGTTTCTTTTGTTTGAATCCTCATTCATTTAGGAGTTTTCTAGAAAAATTTGGGAATCCTTCTCAATAGGTTGTACCAGTTGAGAACTAGTTCAACTTGTTCTGCTGGAGGACTTTAGGTAGCCCTCGATTTTGGCATTTTTCGAGCCCTTATCCATTGGGGCTCAAACCCATTTGCTATAGGGCACTTGTGAGCCATCTTGAAGGTTTAAGTCAGTGTTTGATTTCAGTTAGTATGGGCAATTTTGAAGTTATGGGTGGTGTGATCTAGATGAGTCTAGTTCGATTTGTATGGCATTTGGGGAGTTCCTTACCTCATTTCAACCAACTATCTTCCTTTTTGGCACAAGCTTTGATGCTTGATTTTGAATACATGTTGCATGGTTGACTCACCCTCTGCTGTAGCACATGGCTAGGGACCACAAGTATGCATCGTTAGTTTTGATTGTTGAATCATATGCATGCATGGTGCTTAATCCTGAATGTTTGTTATGTGTTTATCTGTGTTTGGTTGACCTTTTATGCAGCGCATGGCTGGGGACCACAGGTACGCACCCATTGTTTTGGTTGGTTGAATTCATATGCATGCCAAATACCAATTAGGATTGTGTGATTCATGACATCTATTTAGCCTAGGGTTTCATCTTTGACCCTTATGCTCCCACATACCCCAATTCATTAGTAGAGATCGAGTTCCGGGCCTAGAGGGGTGCTACCTCGCGTGAGGTACCTTCCCAATGGGTAACCTGATCCCCGGACCCAGAATCTAGTTTTCGCAGACCGCTTTTTCCATACTAGGGTCATTAGGGGTTTTTGTTCTTACTTAATTTTCCCCATTTTAAAAATAAAAATAAAAAGTAAGTGGTGACTCCATACAACACTGTTCCTCACCGGCGGCGGGTTTTTAAAAACTGGAAAACTCAACTTTTTCATTATTTCTTTTCTTTTAAAAGCTAGGCGCGCCGGTCCGATGGATCGGGTGAGGGTCCACAAATTGGCGACTCCACTGGGGATCGAACCCAAAATCTCTGGTTTCAAAAGAAGATCAAGCTTGAACTTGAGTTGGGTATATTAGAGCACATGGTTCATTGATTAGTAGACTCTTAGGCTACATAGATGACTGATGATCACGTACTTGGTTGATATTTGGCTTGCACCTGTGATGTGTTGTTGTTTGTGTGTTCACCTGTTGGATTCTAGCATGCTTGCTCATTGTTGATTGGTATCTAGCTATGACATTTGGGATTAGACTTAGATGATTAGATTGTGTGTAGATGTGTGGTAGGCTATCTCTTTGTGCATGACTATTTGCTGTATGACTATTCCTTTCCTTGCATGACTGCTTGCTGCTTGTGTTTGTGGGGCACGTGTGTATCCCCTTACTTCCGAATCACTAGTCTTGGTCAACTATTCCTCATAGATTGCTTGTGTTTCTTGGGAGTCGTTCCCAATTGTTCGCCTTTGACCAAGCTAGGGGTTTGGAATAGGGTCTAGCATAAGGGCTATATTGATGTTTGGGAGCACTATGGAGAAGACGGATATCTGAGCAATGAAGACCTGTATAGCCCTGAGTTGGATTTCATGGATCCATGCGTGGCCAACATGTCACTTTGATTGTTGATTGATTGTTGGTTAGGACCTTAGGTTGTGTATCCCTGTGGGTACAGTCATCTAGTCTTTTAGGACTTACCTCTTCTCTTTTTTGACTTTTGAGCCACATTACCCCTAAGGTATCACCATGTCAGAATCCGGTCCTGCCTGCGGAACCGTATATCGGTTTAGCTATTGATATCACATGTCAGTTCATTTTCTCGAAAGATTTTAGTCATACATTCCTAGTTTGATGTCATGATTGATAGTCACGGGGACTAGCGTACCCCTTACCTTTTGTAGGATTATTGATTGAGGTCGACCTGGGTTCCTGAGCTTGGATTCGGATTGGAGATAGACTGGTTAGAGGATCAGATCCACACAGCCAGTTAGAGCAGATATCAGATCATAGAGATATGGACCCTTAGCACGCTACTGTTGACCAGTTGGTTGAGATTACCGATACCATGACGTCACTCAGGGACGCTATCTTAGGATTAGGTCAGAGGATTGATGGGCACCAGGCCCAGCCATTACTGATTTCGGGAAGCACCCCGCATGACTCTACCACACCACCACCACCACCTGGGCCATCTGGACCTACTATACAGCAGGACTACATAGTTCCACCACCACCAGTTCAGTCAGCTCCCTAGGCTGGAGCACTTGTGTTGCACGGCCGAACTGAGACTACGCCGCATTCTGTTGTGGCACCTGCACAGATTGTTGATGACACCCAGGCTCGTATTGACAGGATTGAGCAGAGGATAAGATCACTACATGTTTCTAATGGGATTATGAGTTGGGATGGATATGATGACCTACCAGTAGCAGCTTTGCCTGTTGAGTTCCGCATGCCGGACATTGAGAGATACACGGGGATAGGGTGCCCCCGTATTCACTTGCAGTTGTATAGCTATGGACCCTCACCCGATCCACCGGACCGACACGACTCACTTTTAAAAGAAAATAAGGAATGAAAAAGTTGAGTTTTCCAGTTTTGAAAAACCTGCCCCCGGTGAGGAACGGTGTTGTATGGAGTCGCCACTTACTTTTTATTTTTATTTTTTAAATGGGGAAAATTAAGTAAGAACCAAAACCCCTAATGACCCCAGCATGGAAAAAAAGCGGTCTACGAAAACTAGATTCTGGGTCCGGGGCTCAGGTTACCCATTGGGAAGGTACCTCATGTGAGGTAGCACCCCTCTAGGCCCGAAACTCGGTCTCTACTAATGAATTGGGGTATATGGGAGCATATGGGTCAAAGATGAAACCCTAGGCTAAATAGATGTCATGAATCACACAATCCTAATTGGTATTTGGCATGCATATGAATTCAACCAACCAAAACAATGGGTGCGTACCTGTGGTCCCCAGCCATGCACTGCATAAAAGGTCAGCCAAACACAGATAAACATGTAACAAACATTCAGGATTAAGCACCATGCATGCCTATGATTCAACAATCAAAACCAATGATGCGTACCTGTAGTCCCTAGCCATGTGCTACAGTAGAGGGTGAGTCAGTCACGCAACATGTATTCAAAATCAAGCATCCAAGCTTGTGCCAAAAAGGAAGATAGCTGGTTGAAATGAGGTAAGGGACTCCCCAAATGTCATACAAATCGAACTAGACTCATCTAGACCACACCACCCATAACTTCAAAATTGCCCATACTAACTGAAATCAAACACTGACTTAAACCTTCAATATGGCTCACAAGTGCCCTATAGCAAATGGGTTTGAGCCCCAATGGATAAGGGCTCGAAAAATGCCAAAATCGAGGGCTACCTAAAGTCCTCTAGCAGAATAGGTTGAAATAGTTCTCAACTAGTACAACCTATTGAGAAGAATTCCCAAATTTTTCTAGAAAACTCCTAAATGAGTGAGGATTCAAACAAAAGAAATGGTTCTCAATTCCGAGCCTGGATGAGTGAGAACCAAACAAAACCCGATCAGGTGCTCCTCATGACTGATAGAGTCATCCAGCCATGGTGCTGAACCGGTTGAACCGGTTTCCAACCGGTTCATCTGGTTGATAAAAAATCCCAATTTTGGTCAAAAAGTTCCTAAGTGATTAAGGAAACAAACAAAAGAAACGGTTCTCAATTCCGAGCTCGGATGAGTGAGAACCGGACAAAGAAAGGCAGGTGTTCCTCATAGCTGACAGAGGCAGCCAGCTATTGTGCTGAACCGGTTTCCAATTGGTTCAGCTGGTTGATAAAAAATTTCAAAATTCAGTCAATAAGTTCCTAAGTGATTAAGGAAGGAAACAAAAGAAACGGTTCTCAATTCTGAGCTCGGATGAGTGAGAACCAGACAAAGAAAGGCAAGTGTTCCTCATGGCTGACAGAGGCAGCCAGTTATGGTGCTGAACCGGTTGAACCGGTTCCCAACCGGTTCATCTGGTTGATAAAAAATCTCAAATTTGGTCAGAAAGTTCCTAAGTGACTAAGGAAGCAAACAAAATAAACGGTTCTCAATTCCGAGCCCGGATGAGTGAGAACCAGACAAAGAAAGGCAGGTGTTCTTCATGGCTGACAGGGGCAGCCAGTTATGGTGCTGAACCGGTTGAACCGATTCCCAACCGGTTGATCCGGTTGATAAAAAATCCAAAATTTGATCAAAAAGTTCCTAAGTGATTAAGGAAGAAAAAAAAAGAAACGGTTCTCAATTCCGAGCCCGAATGAGTGAGAACCAGACAAAGAAAGGCTGGTGTTCCTCATGGCTGACAGAGGCTTCCAGTTATGGTGCTGAACCGGTTGAACTGGTTCCCAACCGGTTCAGCCGGTTGATAAAAAATCCAAAATTCAGTCAGAAAGTTTCTAAGTGATTAAGGAAGCAACAAAAAGAAACGGTTCTAAATTTCAAGCCCGGATGAGTGAGAACCAGACAAAGAAAGGTAGGTGTTCTTCATGGCTGACAGAGGAAGCCAGTTATGGTGTTGAACCGGTTGAACCGGTTCCCAACCGGTTCAGCCGGTTGATAAAAAATCTCAAATTCGGTCAAAAAGTTCCTAAGTGATTAGGGAAGCAAACAAAAGAAACGGTTCTCAATTCCAAGCCCGGATGTGTGAGAACCAGACAACAACAATCATGTGTGGCCTTTATTATCCACACCCAAACAATACAATCTTCATATCAAAGGGAAGAAAAGATGATGAGGAAGGAGAAAAAGCATATGAAGACGAGGAAGAAAAACTGTAAGTAAAGAAAATTCAACATGCTTACCTCAGAATCTCCACCAAATATGATCTGTGTATGCCGATGATGACTTCCAAAGCTGAGATGCTGTCACTCTCCTCTTCAAAAAAAAAACCACAGTGCTGAAGCTTTCCCCCACACTCTCAACTCAGAAGATGCTACTGACCTTTTTTTTTTCTCACCAGCAAAATTTCCCCTCTCCAAAATGTCCCCTCTTTCTTTTGCTCTCCTATCCTCTCACCTTTTATACTCATACCCCTCTTAGCATTTGAGCCTCCTAGGTTCCTTCCCCTTCAGCACCGAAATCCCCTTCATCAGCATGGGAACCACACCCCTCATTACTTCTCTTAAACTTACAAGGCCAGCTCACTCGCTTCAGTTTTCAGCTTGCTTCACCACCAAGAATCCATATGGATTCGTGGTGGGCTGCAAGAAACCTAAACTAAGGCCCAAAATGGATCCAAAACATTGCCCAAAACCAATCTGGAGCTTACGGGCCTGAGCCATGTAGGATTTGGGCCCCAAAATTACTAGAATTAGTGTTTTACCTCAGCTGACTCAATGAACAGGCTGAACCGGCCAAACCGGATGCCAACTGGTCGAACCGATGGCAAAAAATTTTGAAAATTTTACATAATGTTCCTAGAAGAATAAGGAATCCATAAAAAGAAACAGTTCTTGATTCCGAGTTTGGATGAGGGAGATACGATCAAAACAAGGCTGAGTGCTCCGAACCTCAACATGCCCCTATAAACTCCAACTAAGCTAAAACATCGGGATGACCCCACTTCCTTCCTATAGCATGATGTGAATGACTAGGAAAATGGCCATGGTGACCCTCCAAAATGAACCACATATGCACTACAATGGACCACAGACAAACCAACATGAGGCTCGGACACCGACTAAGCCCAAAAGGGGCCCCAGTGGTGCCATATGCGAACGATGGGTGGATGTGACACCCGAATGATAAATGCATGTGTCGAGGGACAAAATTGAGGGTCTACAATAGCACTATTATGCACGGGCATAGACTAGATGAGGCACAGATGATTATGTTATTCCCTCTGTCACTGTGTGGTGCTGCTCAACGTTGGTTTGCCTCATTGGACCCTTCAAGACGTAAGACATGGGCTGATTTGGGACAAGAGTTTATCAAACAATATTATTTCAATACTGTAGTGGATGTATCCTAGAGAGAGCTAGAGGCCCTCAGACAGGGGCCAGATGAGTCAGTCACTTCATTCATTTCCTGTTGGAGAGAGAAGATAGCACAGATTATTGATAGACCTTCAGAGTGCGATCGGATCACTATGATTATGCGTAGCCTTCAGCCCCGCTTTGCTAGGCATCTCATGGGCTTCCCTCAGACAGACTTTGGCTCGTTAGTGTAGGCCCTCTATGGCATTGAGGAGGGTATATCTAGAGATTTATGGGCAAATTCTTCCCATTCGGACTTAAAAGGGAAGAAGTCGGGATCAGGACCCAGGTCCTCAGATGTTGGTACTATTGGCATGACAGGACACAGGCCCGCACATCGTCCTCCGTTTTAGAGTCAGTTTTTAAGCACTCCTTATCAAATGATACAGCATGATCGGTACAAACCAGTTGCTCCCATTAGGCCGACAGGGACTACTTATCTGCACCCACCACCACAGCCGGTATATGCTACACAAGCACCCTAGAGGCTGCCTATGTAGTTCCATTATCAGTATAGAGCACCGCCTCCACTGAGGTCGGTTAGACAGGTCACACAGCTTGGGATGCCACTGAGCCGAGCTTTTCAGAGATTGGTTAAGGGAGGACTAATTGCCCCACTACCCCCTAGACCACCATTACAGCCTATACCCCCAAGATTCAGGACAGATCTTCATTGTGCCTACCATCAGAGAGTAGGCCATGATACAGACAGCTGTTCAGCACTAAGACATGTCATTCAGGATTTGATTAATCAGGGCTTGGTTGATTTGGGGCACCCGGGTGTAGCCACAGACCCACTACCTACTCATGACACTAGAGCAATACCTCCACCCTCGGAAGGGGTACATTTGATTGAGTTTGCAGGAGATGAGATATTTATGATGGGTTGGGATGGAGAGGCTCTCAGCCGATCAATCTATATGAGGAATCAGATTTTGTTGGATATATACCTAGACAGCAAATCCCCAGGCCATTTAGTTTGACCCCGGACAAGATTTATGGGCCACCTCCATAATCACCAGTATACTTACAACGTGCGCCACCTATGACACCCTTCATTCTATTCCCAGAGGAATATAGGCCCCCTCATAGAGATGTTCAGATAGTTACACGGAGTGGAAAGGTAGCACAACCTCCACCTGTTGACAAGCCATTTGCTGGTATAGCTTCCAGAGATGAGGTTCAGAGGGAAGATGATGAGATATTACGCCAGCTGCGCACTACTCAAGCTCGCATATCCATTTGGAGCCTTTTGGCTTCATCTAATACACACAGAGATGCATTGGTCAGAGCCCTTAGCCAGATTAGGGTTGACACTGCTACTACCCCAAAGAGGCTTATTCACATGTTGACAGCTGATAGAGCTACATGTATAGTGTTTTCTGATGATGACTTGCCACCAGAGGGATCAAATCATGTTCGACTCTTATTCATTGATGTTGTTTGTTCAGGCCGTCGGGTGTCGTCTGTTCTGTTGGACAATGGTTCTGCCCTGAACGTCTGTCCATTGGTTACTACTATTGCACTTGGGTTTTCGCTAGTCGATTTTAGGGCTTCTACACAGACTGTTAGAGCTTATGATGGGACTCAGAGGATAGTTATGGGTACACTCAGTACACATGTCATGATTGGGCCAGTTAGTTACTCCATAGTATTTCAGGTTTTAAGGATTCATTCATCCTTTAACCTGCTCCTTGGTTGCCCATGGATTCATGAGGCTGGTGTTATACCATCTTCCATTCATCAGAAGGCGAAGTTCATACACAAGGGGCGCATTATCACGATACAGTATAATAGAGATATTATCACTTCGTTTGAGTCAATGTTACATATCAGTCACAGTGAGAATGACTTACATTTGACCGGGTTTACGTTCGATGAGGTTCAGGTTGTCAGCTTAGAGGATGGCAGCAGAGATATGGTACCTATGTCATTCGATCAGCACAACAACACTTTGGTGCTCAACATGATGAGAGGCATGTCTTATTTGCCTGGCATGGGATTGGGTCGCCGCCAGCAGGGGTCCCACGAGTTTACTTTTGCAGTTGATCATGACACACCCTATGGATTGGGTTACATCCCCATAGAGGCTGATGCACGTTATATGGCACGACTGTGTATGGATAGAATGAGGGCTCGCATGACTGGCATTCCATTTGATTATCCCCTCCGCCCATACACCTTCCAGTTGGCTGACTACTTCATCAGGGGTTCAGAGCATACACCTCGCACAGAGGGGACTGTTTGCATTCCAGAGACAGTTGAGATTTAGGACATCCAGCAAGCCCTGGGTCAGATGCATTTGGACACCGGGACTATTGAGACGCCTGGTGCCATGATAGTTGCGCCCCCATCACCAGACCGAGCTAGTGTGTTCTCTATGTGCTTCCCCGAGGAGGTCCTTGACTATGACCTACCTATGGATTTAGGAGATGACACTGGCGAGATGGACATGATCGGCATAGGCCGTATCTTCGATACAGCCCCACGCGGGCCCCATACTACTTTCGATATGTTCGGAGTTTCTGTACTCGAGAATGATGAGGATGACTCTATTCTTGATGCCTACAATGATGACATGGATTTTATAGGCATTGGTCGTATCCTTGATGTAGCCCCACGCGGACCCCATTCTGCTTTTGACATATTTGGAGTTTTTCGTACTTGATGATGACTTAGCCCTTGATGTTGTTACTTCTGATTTTACTTCTGTTGAGGGAGTGTCCGACTCTGTGGACCCGCCTCTTTCTTCTGACACTATGTCCGGGTTTGTCACCCGCTTTGATGATATTTTTTATGATAATAATGATATGAGTATTTTTTAGTACTTGACTGTGTCACAGCATTTTCCTTTGATTGCACCACCAGCACCCACGACACATATATATGATGTTGATGATGTGGGAGATACGGATGACCCACTGGGTGGTCAGTCAGAGTGTGATTCTGACACAGAGGACGAGAAAGTCACACCCATTTCTGGTAGCACAGAGTTGATAGATTTTATGGCACCAGATCAGCCCAGAGAGATTAGGATTGGCTCTTCTCTATCTCCTGAGGAGAGGAGTAGGTTGATTGACCTGCTCAAGTCATACTTGGATGTATTCGCATGGTCATATGAGGACATACCGGGCCTTGACCCCTTCATAGTGCAGCATCACCTGCCCATTTTACCACATGCTAGGCCCGTTAAGCAGAAATTAAGGAGACTACACCCTCGATGGAGTTTGCAGGTTAAGGAAGAAATTCGAAAGCAACTCAGTGTTGGCTTCTTGTAAGTGGTTGAGTATCCTGAGTGGCTAGCTAATGTCGTCCCTATTCCCAAAAAGGACGGCAAGGTTAGGGTTTGTGTTGACTTTCGAGATCTGAATAAGGCCAGCCCTAAGGATGATTTTCCTCTCCCACACATTGATATGCTGGTTGATAACACTGCAGGGCATCCGATGTTGTCCTTCATGGATGGCTTTTCTAAGTATAATCAAATTCTGATGGCTCCAGAGGATATGGAAAAGACTTCTTTCATTACTGAGTGGGGTACTTACTGCTACCGGGTTATGCCATTTGAGTTGAAGAATGTAGAAGCCACTTATCAGAGAGCTGCTACTACTCTGTTCCATGATATGATGCACACAAATGTCAAGGTATATGTGGATGACATGATAGTGAAGTCCTAAGACAGGACAGATCACTTAGCAGCCCTACAAAAGTTCTTTGAGAGGATCAGACAGTTCAGGCTGAGATTGAATCCCAAGAAGTGCACATTTGGGGTGGCTTCTGGAAAATTGCTGGGACACATTGTTAGTGAGCAAGGTATAGAGATTGATCCAGAGAAAATCAGAGCCATACTTGACATGCCTGCCCCAAGGACTGAGAAAGAGATTAGGGGATTCTTAGGCAGATTGCAGTACATCAGTCGTTTCATTGCTAGACTGACAGACATTTGTGAGCCTATCTTCCGCCTTCTGAGAAAGAATCAGCCTACAGTTTGGAGTGATGAATTTCAGCGCGCTTTTGAGAGGACTAAGGAGTGTCTCCTTTTGCCTCCGATTTTAGTGCCTCCCACACCGGGGCATCCTTTGCTTTTGTACTTATCAGTTTCAGACATGGCCTTAGGATGCATGTTAGCTCAGCTTGATGATTTGGGGAAGGAGCGTGCCATCTATTATTTGAGTAAGAGGATGCTTGAGTATGAGTGCAAGTACATTATGATTGAGTGCCTTTGCTTGGCATTGGTTTGGGCCACTAGGAGACTTAGACATTACATGATAGAGTATTCCGTGCTCTTGGTCTCACGAATGGACCCATTGAGGTATCTATTTGACAGACCTGTTCTGACCGGTAGGCTCATGAGATGGCTGGTATTATTGACAGAGTTTGATATTCATTATGTCACACAGAAGTCAGTAAAAGGAAGCATTGTTGCAGATCATCTAGCTTCTTTGCCGATGACAGATCGGTTGATGATGATTTCCCTGATGAGCAGATCGTTTCAATGACTAGTATTATGAGATGGCGGTTGTACTTCGATGGTGCCACCAATCAGTCGGGGTTTGGCATTGGTATCTTGTTAATATCACCACAGGGTGATCATATCCCCATATCAGTCCGGTTAGCATTTTTCGATCATCACCAGTTGACGAATAATATTGTTGAGTATGAGGCTTGCATTACAGGTTTGGAGACTGCACTTGATCTTGGCATTAGACAGTTGAAGATCCACGGGGATTCCAATTTGGTTATACAGCAAACTCAGGGTATCTGGAAGACTCGAGATGAGAAGCTAAAACCCTACCATGCTTACTTGGACCTGTTGATTTATGGATTTGATGCGTTAAGGTATATATATCTGCCCAGGGCAGAGAATCAGTTTGTCGATGCATTAGCCACCTTGGCTTCTATGATTGTGATTCCCACGGGGGTGACTGTTAGGCCATTGCTGATTGAAACAAGGTCTGAACCAACTTACTATTGTCAGATTGGGGAGATAGAGGATTAGATTGAGTTTCCATGGTATCACGATATTTATCAGTTTCTGTCATGCGACACTTACCCAGAGTCAACCTCGGCCAAGGATAGGAGAGCATTGAGACAGTTGGCCACCAGATTTGTTATTTGCAGGGATGCACTGTATAGGAGATCACCTGATGGCCTGTTATTATTATGTCTAGACCATACATCTGCAGATCAAGTGATGAGAGAGGTTCATGCAGAGGTCTATGGCCCACATATGGGAGGTCATATGCTAGCGCGTAAGATCATGAGGGCTAGCTACTTTTGGTTGACCATGGAGATAGATTGTTGCCAGTTTGTACAGAGATGTCAGGAGTGTCAGATGCATGGAGACTTGATACACGTGCCACCTTCTGAGTTGCATGCACTCACATCCCCTTGGCCATTTTTAGTATGGGGTGTTGATATTATTGGGAAGATCTTGCCCAAGTCCTCCAGTGGCCATGAGTACATCTTAGTAGCCATTGACTATTTCACCAAGTGGGTGGAAGCCGCTTCCTATGCTAGATTGACAGTGGCCAGGGTGGCCAAATTCATCAGATTGCACATTATCTGCCGATACGAGGTCCCTCACGAGCTGATTTCTGATAGAGGTGCATTTCAGGGGCGAGGTGGACACGTTGATTCAGGAGTATGGCATTCAGCATCACAGATCGTCTGCATACAGGCCGCAAACTAATGAGGCAGTTGAGGCCGCAAATAAGAATATCAAGAGGATTTTGAGAAAGATGGTCGAGACTTCTCGGGATTGGTAAAAAAAGCTCCCTTTCGCATTGTGGGCTTATCGTACATCTTTTCGTACCTCTACTGGAGCTACCCCATATTCTTTGGTGTATGGTATGGAGGCAGTGTTACCTGTTGAGATTGAGATGAGATCTTTAAGAGTAGCACTAGAGCAACATGTATCCGAGGCCGAGTGGGTCCAGTCTCGTTACGATCAGCTTAGCCTGTTGGATGAGAAGAGATTGAGGGCAGCAGATCATGCTCAAGCCTATTAGAGAAAGATGACCCGTGCATTCTGAAAGAGGGTTAGGCCTAGGAAATTCCAAAGAGGTGACCTAGTCATGAAAGTCCTTAGGGGATTGATCAGCGACCCTAGAGTCAAGTTTAGACCGAGTTGGAGCAGGCCTTATGTCATCCGAGATCTGACTCGAGAGGGAGCTGCCTGGTTGACAGACCTAGACGGAAATTAGTTCACAAAGCCAATCAATGTGGATCAACTGAAGAAGTTTTATGCGTGAGATCATGGTCAGAGGATGGGTGGCCATCTCTTCGAGTAGCCATATTCCCTAGTGCACACCCATACATCGATATACCCTATTGCTAGCCCTTTGAGCCTCACGCGGTTTATTATGGCCCTTTCTTTCATTCAGCCTTGCATACCTTTTTTGACCTAGGTTGGGGGCTTGCCCCTATGCACTTTGTATTATTGATTAGACCTATAAGCATTGGGAGCATTGTGTTATTCTTCGTTTGTTCTTTTTTGCATCATTGCTTGTTTCTTTTCTTCTTTGTTTTGCATCTTCACACCGTATTCATTTCGCTTATGTTTTCCCTTGTGTGATGGTGATGCACTCTCGTCTCAAGGCTACAAGTCAGGCTTGTCACATCTTTCGTTCCACCCTTAGGTTTTGATCCAAGAGTTTTAGTTTGAGGAGACCATTTGAGTTTGAGATTTGAGGTTCTTTTGATTGGACTATGCTAGTGGGGTATTCAACCTACTTTGAAAAAAAAAATGAATGAAAAAAAAAGAAAGAAAAAAATTGAAAAAGGAAAAATAAAATAAAAAATGAAAAAAGAAAAAATTGTGCTTGTTTGGTATTCGTTGATATACTTGGGATCATCAGAGAGGGTTTTGGGTTTGAGGGATTTCTTTTTCCTTTAAGAGTCGGGTGAGAGCATTGAACGATCCTTCTCACCATGGATCCGGGTGACACATTGGGAGTGAGGTTTGGGTTTCCTTTGCACTAGGTTTCCTGGATCATTATCTACATCACCATTCCCATCATATAGTGACTTGCTTTGATTTGCCGTTCTTAAGATGAGTTGTTCGTCATTGTCACACATTGCTACACTTGTTTCTCAGCTTGTTTCTCCATTTCCTATAACTCCATTCATTGTTTGTCTCATCCCTCTTCATCTTCAGCTACCCTCATTGATCGTCATCTCGCTTCATGAACGATGAGTTCTTTGGTGCATGTATTGTTAGATTTTTTTTATCTATTTAGATACATGGTTGAGTCACCTCACTCACATGGTTCTGCGATATTTGACATTACGCACACAAGGGTTTGGCACTATCTATTTGGAGATTTGAGCCTTTGTTTCCCATCGTTTCATTCACATTTTACCCCTGCCCTACATTACGGTCCAAGTCGTAAGACCACCCTGAGGCCATGAGGTCTCATGTTTGCTTCGATGCGGTTCATTCGGACAGGCCTCGTCTATTGATTGAGTATGGGATGTTGACAGGTCTCCATTACTTCGGGGGATATCGAGGGTCACATATTGTCTTTCCATTCAGTTTACTTGCCTCAGGCCCGTGATCAGAGACAGATGATACAGACAGTGGGGACCATTGAGGGCACCTTTACTCGATGTTTTGACATGTTCATACTGGGCATGCCCCCATCCTTGCATGTTGGCTATGGTTTTTGCACATGTACGTAGGCATTCCGTTTCACCTAGCGATGTTATGGGCATCAGAGTTTGAGTAAGCCCCGCATTCAGCTCAGTTTCTTCATACAACAGAGTGCTTCTAGGATCTGACTCGAGATCAGATTCATGGTATTCATCGACCCATTAGGGGTGCATACTCCATTCATTGTCTTGTTCGTTAAGTTCAAACGAGTGGGTCTTCAGTGATGTGTTTCAAAGTTTTCATTGAGATATTTGAGTTTTAAATGTACACACTAGGGCATACCCCCTATCAGTTTTTGTGATATTGAATGTTATGGGTTAGAGTTGAGGGTTTTTTCTTCAAGGATGGATGTTTGTGATATTTTCAGCTCTCTGACTTTAACCATATGTGTGGTTATGGGATTCTGACATGATATTGACACCTTAGACTAGGGCATAACTCCTTCTTGTCACCCTTGGTCACATTTGTGAGTTGTCCTGTAGGGGCATACCCCTTGCTTTCCATATGTTAATGGTGCTTGTTTTTTCTCTTGTCATTTGTCGTCATTTTCTGGGGTTACACTGGGGCATACCCCTTTCTTTTGTCATGATGGAGGTGTTTGATTTCTGGCCTCTTCAAGTCATTTGTTGGCAATCCCGAGAGTCATATTAGGGCATACCCCTTTTTCATCAAGGTTAGTACATCAGTAGTTGCATCTTGAGTCTCCCCATTATGCTCTGAGTTTTGTTTTAAGGCATCTCCTGTCTGTTTAGGCGTCTAGAGCCTTAGTCTTTGCATCCCTACTCATTTTAGTTCGGTGGTTCCTCGGCATCACGCCCGAGTTCGATCTCCTTCTCCGGTATTCTCCCGGATTCTACCATTTTCCGGTACTTGCTTGGACCCTTCTCTAGTACTCGTCCGGACCCTTCTCCGGTATTTGCTTGAATTCCACCATTTTTCTGTACTTTCCCGTAACCTTCTTCTGTACTCGCCCGGAGCTTTTTAGGTACTTACTTGGACCCTTCTCCGGTACTTGCCCGGAACCTTCTCCGG